>NW_019942627.1:588885-595886 GCF_002910315.2 Salvelinus sp. IW2-2015
AACACACAACACACACAACCCCCTACCGCACCCCTGCCAGACAGACAATGAGAGAGAGGGCCTCCCTTGGTGGAGAACCACAGAACCAGAGAACCGTGTCAGAGAACATTGTGCTTCTGAACCTGGGAGAACCCAACTAGAACAGCCTACACAGTCCAACAGTAGATATAGAGTAAGGCAAACAGGCCCATGGCTGTAGATGTCCTAGTTCAGTAACACAGCTATATGATACACACTCCAATGTAGAGGTCAGAACTGCTCTGCTTCTCCTCAACAGGAACACTGGAGTGCTATGGTTTGGTTTGTTCCATATGGCATAACAGTCTCCCTTCCAGTCTTTCCCGGTTTACCCCCTCTTTCCCCATTTCCATAACTCCTGTTCTCGTGCCAGTGTGGACTATTCTTCTCTCGTTAGTGTTTTTATAGGGCCATAAATAGACTGGTAAATGAATGGGTCCAGCGTGGCTGATGGAGGAGAGGAGGCATGGAGGGAAGGAGGGAAGGGAGATAGGGAGGTGGAGTGATAGATGGCATCATTACCACACTGTACATCTCACTTAGCAGAACTGTTGGCTTTGGAGGCTTTCTGCTTTTCTATTGAAGTTTTCCTGGCTTACCCTTACCTTAACCATACATATACACACACACGCACGCACGCACGCACGCACACGCACGCACGCACGCACGCACGCACGCCACACACACACACACACACACACACACACACACACACACACACACACACACACACCACACACACACCACACACACAAAGAGGGAGGGATAATCATAATTAGCTCAATTAGTTATTGTTCAGACACCTGCAGATGATTATTTGCTGTGCGTCAGTAAGAAGAGAAGAGAACAGAAGAGTGTTGGTGATAATCACATCACAGCACCACTGTTCTCAACAATTAGAGAGATTTAGAAAGGGATTTAGAAAGGTATTAAACACACCTCCTGATGATGAGCTATTCTCTCACTGTGCTAACCTCCAACCTGGATACTGCAGGCCATGCACATCATCACACACAGATTAAAACACACATGATTGTGTGCACACTGTCAAACACACAGGCCATAGTAGAGGACACAAACTCACATTTGAAATGTTTTAGTAATTCAGCAGATGCTCTTATCCAGAGTGACGTACAGTAGTGAGTGCATACATTTCATACTTTTTATTTTATTGATATTATATTTTGTACTGGTCCCCCGTGGGAATCGAACCCACAACCCTGGCGTTGCAAGCACCATGCTCTACCACCTGAGCTACATGGGCAGAAAGACAGAAAGACAGAAAGACACATACATACATTATGAGAGAAACATATTCACACACATCCCTCTCAGCATTGCAAATCAGCAGTGATCATCTCATGGCATTAACTTGTCAGACGGGGCAGAGGCAGACTAAAACTGACAGCAGAGATGATATTCATTCCAGAATAAAACAGTAATCAAAAGAGCCAAGCAACCATGATTAATGTATGACATTGTAATTAATACCTTATTTTGCCTATAATTATATGCAGGACTAGCTACTGTGTGTGTGTGTGTGTGTGTGTGTGCGTGCGTGCGTGCGTGCGTGCGTGCGTGCGTGCGTGCGTGCGTGCGTGTGTGTGTGTGTGTGTGTGTGTGTCAGTCAGACATCAGCATGGTAAGTACATGCAGATGACAGTTAGCAGCCTGTAACCTTTCAGGTCCTATTTAAATGTAAATCAATGGATTAATTGGAGCTCCCCCTCGTTGTCACTACAAGCTACACCAATTACCCTGTCAGCGAGCTGTCACCATCACAATGCAATCTGACATGAGACAAGAACACACACACAGACTGCGATAGGTACACTCAGTTTTAGTGAAGTGGGAAGAGAAGACATGTTAGACCAGTGTGTGGCCTATACTTCCATCCTCTTTAACAGACGCCTCCCACCTGGACTTGAACAGGCAGAGAAGAGGGGGATTAAAAAGTAGAGGTTCAAATGTATCTGGCTGATTAAACTATTTATCTTGTTGGACATTCGTGTTTCCCGCTGTCTGCCCCTCACCTCTTGTGTGTGTTGTGTGTTGTGTGTGTGTGTGTGTGGTGTGTGTGTTGTGTGGTGTTGTGGTGGTGGTGTTGTGTGTGTGTTGTGTGTGTGTGTGGTGTGTTTTTGTGTGGTGTGTTTGTTTGTGTGTTGTCTGACGGTGGCATCTTACATTACCAGTGTTCCGTCTGTAAAGGCTCTGCCATCATCTGTGTCGCAGCAAATTCACTTGAGGGCTCTCCTCTTTAAGTACAGACCTTTACAGTCCAGAGACAGATAGCGAGAGGGGATGAGAAGCGGTAAGAGAGATAGAGAGTATAGGATAGGATAGAGAGAGGAAGAAGAGAGAGGATAGATTTCGTTTCATATGGGGGATGAAGTCCACAAGAAGCAGAGTTCTGTGAAGAGTATGTCACAGTTATAGTCTCTAGTCATCAGGAGGAGATGTCAGAGATGGAAGAGGGAAGAAGGAAGGGGAGATTGAAGGGAGGCAATACTCTAGTCCAGGAGACGATGCAGAGATGGAAGAGGGAAGAAGAAGGAAGAGAGAAGGAGGAAGGAGACTGAATAGGAGGGAGCCAAGGAGTCTGTGAAATCAGCTCATTGCCGAAGCACACAAGAAATAGACGTCTAAAATCAACACAAATCCTCTCCTAGAAGACTCTAGTCCAGGTTATGTCACGCACCTCTAGCCAGGTATGCCTGACACTATCCAGGTTATCCCTGACCTCTAGTCCAGGTATGTTCACACTAGCCAGGTTATGTTCCTGACACATCCAGGGTAGTTCACCACCCATCCCAGGTTATTCCTGACACAGCCAGGTTTATCCTGACCTCTATCCAGGGTTATCGTGACTCTCGTCAGGTGTCTGACTCTAGTCAGTTAGTTGCACCACCTCTAGTCCAGGTTAGTCCTGACCCTAGTCCGGTTATTTCATCACCTCTAGTCCAGGTTAGGTCCTGACGCTCTAGTCCAGGGTTATTCATACCTCTAGTCCAGGGTAGTCTGACCCAGTCCAGTTATGTTCTTACCCTAGTCCAGGTTAATGTTCCTGACCTCTAGTCCAGGGTTAGTCACCACTCAGTCAGGTTAGTTCATACACCTCTAGCCAGGTTATGTCCTGCCCCTAGCTCCAGGTTATGTTCCGACCACTTCCAGGGTATGTTGCCATATCCGTTTACACTCTATCCAGGGTTATGTTTCATCACCTCTAGTCCCAGGGTTATTCATCACCTCTACCAGGGTTATTTCACCCACCTTAGTCCAGGGGTTATGTTCCTGACGCCTAGTCCAGGGTATGTCACTCACCTCTAGTCCAGGGTAATAGTTCCATGACACTTAGTCCAGGTTTGTTCACTACCATCTAGTCCAGGTTATGTTCCGACCTCTATCGGTTATGTCCATAGCGGTTATGTTCCACTACCTCTAGTCCAGGTTATGTTCATTCACTCTAGTCCAGGGTTATGTTCTACGACCTCTACGTTTGTCACATTGTCCGGTCACCTAGGTGTCACCCTCCCTCTCGCGGTTTAGTCCTGACCTCTACTTCCAGGTATTGTTCATCACCTCTATCCAGGGTTCATGCTTCCTTGACCTCTAGTCCAGCTTATGTTCATCACCTCTAGTCCAGGGTTATGTTCCTGACCTCTAGTCCAGGTTATGGTTCATCCTACCTCTAGTCCAGGTGTATGTCCGGACCTCTAGTCCAGGCGTATGTTCCTGACCTCTGCCACGGGGTATCCTCACTTATCAGGTTATGTTCATCACCCTTAGTCAGGGTTAGTTCATCACTCTAGTCCAAGGTATTCACCAACCGAGTCCAGGGTTATTTCGACCACTATCCAGGGTAGTTCACCACTTCCAGTTATGGTTCCTGGACCACAGTGCCGAGGGTTAGTCACCACCTCTTGTCCAGGTATGTCCTGCTTCTAGTCGCCAGGGTGTATTTTCCGACCTCATAGTCCAGGGTTATCATCACCTCAGTCCAGGGTTATGTCCTGACTCTACAGGTTAGTCCTGACCTCGAGTCCAGCGTTATGTCCTCACCTCTAGTCCAGGGTTATGTGCCTGACCCTAGTCCACGGGTATGTTCATCCTCAGGTCCAGGGTTATGTTCCTGACCTCTAAGCCAGGTATGTCACACCTCTAGTCAGGTATTCCGACCTCTAGTCAGGGTATGTCACCACCTCTATCCAGTTATGTTCGACACCTCTAGTCAGGTATGCTCCTGACCCTAGTCAGGTTATGTTCTCACCTCATCCCAGGTTATTGTTCATCACCTCTATCCAGGGTATGTTCATCACCCATTCCAGGGTTAGTTCCTGACCCTAGTCCAAGTTATTCCATCACGGTCTATCCGGTATGTGCACCACCTTCGTCAGGGTTATGTTCCTGACCTAGCCAGTATGTCCTGACCTTAGTCAGGTGAATGTTCATCACTCTAGTCCAGGTTATTCCTGACCTTAATCCAGGTTAGTCTGACCTCTATCCGGGAGTTCCTGACCTCTATCAGGGTTATTTGCCTATCAGGGTATGTCCTGACCTCTATCCAGGTGTATTTCCTGACTCTACCAGGGTTAGTTCAAGGTGATAAACGAACTTATTCTCAGCACTTAGTCGTTGCATAGAAACTTGACTCTTATTATTCTTATGAACACAAGCATGCTTTCTGATCGTTCCCTCCATCCCCTCCTCCCCAGGGTTCTCTTCTGTCGTATCAGCTTGCTGGCTCCGACATCAATGGCTTTGGTCTGGGCCATGCTCTGTTGGGCATCCAGGACTGAAGATTTGGTAAATTCCTGATATAGAGGCCTGACCGCTTTAATTCAGCTGAGGCAACCACCGCACCCACGCACGCAGCTACGCACCGCATCGCACGCACTCACGCACGCACGCACGCACGCAACCACTCACACAACAACACTACACCACACACACACACACACCACACACACACACACACACACATCACACAACACAGCTCCCCTAAAAGTGATGATCTGGACCGAGGAACCTAACTGCATCCTTGGGTTCAGATAGTTCCTGCTAGTGAACAGATGAAAGCATCAGTTATCTGTGACGTTCTTCCTCACGATGCAGCTGACGGTGACATTTCCTGCTGATTGTGTGACACCACCACACGCATGTTGCGAGAGACATGACTCTACCAGCACACCATCATGCTCTCCACTGTCTCGCCCTCTTCTCCATGCTCACAACTCAGCCTGTGTCACACACAGTATCAAGTGGAAGTGTTAACTCAAACGATTAAGAATAGGAGACACAAATATACACAGCCACTTCAACCGCGAGGTCAAGGACACACACACTCAAGCTGCAGTGAGTTGGAGTGGGGGTTGGACGTGCAGCTGGGGATCCATCGTGTAGAAGTTACATCTGCTCCACGCCATCGTAACCCTGCTGTACATGCTGACTGATATGTTGAAACTCAACACTAAACGACAGTCGCTCTCATCATTTCTGCTCGTGCTAACTTCAACATCTCCATAAACAGCATCCAATCCGTTCCAGAAACATGTGAAAGCATCACAGGCAAACACACAGCAGCCACACAGGCCTCATACGCTGTACGCAAACAAATACACAGGCATCATAGCTGTAACAGGCAGAACAAGATACACCAGCTAAGCTGTACGAGTGCAAACTAAGATACACAGGCTCATAGCTGTACAGGCAGAACAAGATACACAGCCCTCATAGGCGTACAGGCACGAACAAGATACAGGCCTCATAGCGTACATCGAGAGCAGATACAACAGGCCCTCAAAGCTGTACAGGCAGAGCAGATACACATGGCCTCAAGCGTACAGACAGAGCAAAGATACACAGCCTCAAAGCTGTACAGGCAAGCAAGCATACACAGGCTCATACGCTGTACCAGGCAGAACAAATACACAGGCCTTCAAGCTGTACAGGCAGAACAAGAATACCAGGCCTCATAGCGACAGGCATAGAAGATACACAGGCTCATACTGTACAGGCAGAGCACGATACACAGGCCTCATAGCGTACAGACAAGCAAGATACACAGCCCATAGCGTACAGCAGAGCAAAGATTACGAAGGCCTCATAGCTGTACAGGGCAGAACAATATACACAGGCCCATAGCTGTACAGCCAGAACAGAGATAAGCACAGCCATAGCTGTACAACAGAGCAAGAATAACAGGCCCATACTGTACATGCAGAACAATACACAGCCTCATAGCTTAACAGACAAGCAAGATACACGGCCTCAAGCGTACAGCAGAGCAGATACACAGGCCCATAGCTGTAAACAGGGCAGAGCATGGAGGAATACCACAGGCTCAAGCTGTACAGGCAGAGCAAGATACACAAGCTCATAGCGTACAGACGAGGAAGAACACATGGCCCATACTACATGTGATGAATCGTTACAGAGAAGGGAGAACCAAGTCAAGACGCGGACACGTGGATCGTATATAGTAAGGCGTTATCGAGTAAAGAATATCTGAGCAAAGCGTTGCACGGACTCGTTCATTTAGCTCGAGAACTGCAAGAGAAGCCCCGACACATGTGTTCAGATGCCATTCCTATACAGTGAAATGACAAGGTAATCTGAGTCGTGCTCCTGACTGGTCGTTGTAAGTGAGGATCGCCCCCAGGCGGTTTCAGTCCATTGGTTTTGGCACGTCTTGTTCCTGGAAACAGCCGAAACAAGGGTGTGTGGTGTGCATGTGCGTGCTCGGAGTGGCAGCCGCCTGTGTGTTTCGCATACAAGATTTTGTTGCCGTACACAGCACTGGCGCCCGAGGTCAGAGCGCCACCCCGCCTTATCAGCTCAGAAAGTCTGGAGTTAGACCATCCGCCCTGCGTGTGGGTGAGTTGTACGTGAAAGTCCAGAAAGTGTAACGTGGGTGTAGCAAAATTTGCACAAAAGTCTGCTTTGAAAGGAAGGCAGTATAACAGTAAATAGCTAGTGAAGTAATA
>NW_019942627.1:599938-624515 GCF_002910315.2 Salvelinus sp. IW2-2015
TCTCTGTGTGATCAGGCCCATGGTGTGGTCATCTAGGTAATTCTCTGTGTGATCAGGCCCATGGTGTGGTCATCTAGGTATATTCTCTGTGTGATCAGGCCCATGTGGAGTCATCTAGGTATATTCTCTGTGTGATCAGGCCCATGGTGGTCATCTAGGTCCATGGAAACAGTCATGCTGAGGGTTTACGACAGAAACAACCCCGGGTCGGGTACGTACGTGCAGGATAACCAGAGAGTGTCCCTGTCACTGATAGAGAAACCAATGACACACACACACAGAGTGAGTCACAGGCTCTGATAGCTTCCACGTGGGAAATGACCTCGCTTTAGGAACAATATAATTCCAGGGCTTTGCTAACAAAGAGATGTAATTGGTTCACACTCAAAAATATGCTGCATGAAGTTGACTTCATTATTCAACGCTTTGGATTTTTTTACTGCATCGGGAAAGCGTACACAGACGTTTCGACTTTACAGCCCTCTTCAGTGTGGTCTACCTGTAATACAAATTAGCCACAAAGAGATACATATTCATTATTGGATATGGGAGCAGGCACGAAGGGCAACTCACAAATCAATGCCCAGGTGTCTGCTCACCTAAATACATCCCATCAATTCATGAGATAACCCACCAAAAAAGAAATCAAGCAAAGATGTTCATAAATAGTGGGGCCAACTCGTAAATGATATGCACAATCTGATATGGACAGTGCTCTTGTATAACAGTGTAATGACAGTGGTCTCAGGAGGAAAAGTGTGTGTGTGTGGTGTGTGTGTGTGTGTGTGTGTGTGTGTGTGTGTGTGTGTGTGTGTGTGTGTGTGTGTTGTGTGTGTGTGTGTGTGTGTGTGTGTGTGTGTGTGTGTGTGTGTGTTATTAAAGGTGAGAGCAACATTCGCTCCTAGCTAAGGTGTCAAGCCCTAACCAGTCCAGGTGAAATCACATACAGGCTAACAAATCCCAAAGACACACGTCCACACTACTCCTCACTAGAAAAGCCTTAGTGAAAAGTCCTCCTTGCTGTGAAAACCCTGTGAGACTATGATCTGCCTCTGAATGCACAACTCTCTCCAGCTGAGGTTATACTCACACACCGGCCAGTGAGGCTTAGGAGGAGATGGACCCAATGCTGAGCCAGCGTGACAGAGGAAGTTAGAGACGCTAGCAAGAACCACAACACACACACTCTACTGCAAGAACCACTGGGTTGAAGTTCTGGAGCAACTTTATCACTAGCACTAACATGTGCATGTTCTTCTAGAGATGCTGTCACTTATATAACACCAGGACCAAGAATCATAGTGATCTAGGGAGTAGAGTAGGACTGTGTCCATGTGTGTGTGTGTTTGTATGTGTGTTTGCGTGTTTGTTTGTGTGTGCGTACTTGTCAATTGAACACCACTTTTTTTACACCGCTCCTCACCCTCTATGCTAATCATTTTTCCTTCTGCTCTCTCACACACACACACACACACAAAGATTCAGGCATGCATGTTAGACTTTGATTCTATAGCTGGGACCATGAGCTATTGGACCAGGCCTGCGTCATTCTGACCCCTACAGCCTATTTGGTCGACTCCAGATTGCTCCAGTCCACTACAGACCGCCAAAGATCACCACAGAGCATTTACTGTGAGTCCATTACAAACTATTTCCAACAAGTTTAGACCAATTCAGAAACAGTTTCAGTCCACCTCAGCGCTCCTCATTGAGGCTGGAAGAAGCACCGGTAGCTCTGGTAGGGTCTGTGCCAGAGTGTTTTAATGTGTGTGTTTTCTTCGAGGCAATCAGTAAATAATCCATTGTGTTTGAGCGTGTACCTCCAATCAGGTTTGTGGAGTAACGGATTACAAAACAACTGTAACTGGAATACGTTACGATACCAGAAAAAATATTGTAATCAGATTACAGATTACTTCTAAGATTACTTTTAAATTCAGAAAGGATGTGACAAAAAATTGTATTTGACACCTTTCTGATTTCTCAATGACATTCAAATCAACATTGAAAAAAGGTGCAAGTTTAAGTTTGTTCCACCTGAGCGAGTCTGACCACAAGTCAGAGACCAATAGGATGACACACCAAGTGCGTTTGATGGATCGAGGGAAAAGAGCAGGAATAGGCTTTTGTAGGCTACAGTCCAAGCTACAGAATGTGTTCCAATGGTGCGACTGCTGTCGGCATCCAAAGATTATCCAACTTGAATAAACACTTGGAGGTAAGGATGACAGCAGTGGTGTAGCCTACGGGTAATACGGATATAACTTATTATTAATATCTTCATAGCGCATTGATGTGAATCACACTGCTGCTCTCTCAATTAGATATTTGCGCCTTACGGGTTGTGGTTGTTGTGGATGGCTGTTCACAAATTAATACATGTAAGTGTATTTCAACCCAATAATGATTGAACTCAAGAAATTTAAGCTGGTTTTAAATCATTGTTTTTGCGACCATACGAAAGCAACAGCTGCAGTGCGGATCCCAGCCTACGAAATAGAATCTTGAGGGAGTTCCTCCCTTCTAAACTTCCCTGTGCTATTCTGCTCTATACTGGCAAAAAAAAATTGTCACTTGCATAGTTTTTGGTAGTTCTCAAAGCATGCCATTCCGAGAGCAGCATTTATTTTTTAACTCAAAGCAATGAGCCCAAAGAGTCCTTCATGCCAACACAATCTTAAACAAGAGAGTAGGCTAATAAGTACTTTATTTTTGGATTATGCTCAGGAAAAACTATTTGGCTAATCCTCAGCGCATTCCGAAAGTATTCAGTCCCCTTGACTTTTTCAACATTTTGTTACATTACAGCTATATTATGAAATTGATTAAATTACTTTTTTTCCTTATCAATCTACACACAATACCCAATAATGACAAAGAGAAAACAGGTTTCTAGAAATGTTTGCAAATGTATTAAAAATAGAAAACCTAAATACCTTTAGAAGTATTCAAACCCTTTGCTCTGAAACTCGAAATTGAGCTCAGGTGCATCCTGTTTCCATTGATCATCCTTGAGATGTTTCTACAACTTGATTGGAGTCCACCTGTGGTAAATTCAATTGATTGGACATGATTTGGAAAGGCACAGACCTGTCTATATAAAGTCCCACAGTTGCCAGTGCATGTCAGAGCAAACACCAATGGATGCAAAAACCAAGCCATGATGTCAAAGGAATTGTCCGTAACGTTCCGAGACAGGATTGTATCGAGGCACAGATCTGGGGAAGGGTACTAAAAAATGTCTGCACCCGGTTGCGATGCAGTGCCTTAGACCGCTGCACCACTCGGGAGGCCCTCAGAACAAGATTATTGACGAAAAACGCTAACCAGCACCTTTTCAGGGGAAAGTAATCTAAAAGTAACTGAAAGTAATCAGATTATGTTACTGAATTTGAGTAATCCAAAAGTTACGTTACTAATAACAAGGTACAGGTAACTAGGTAACTAGTAACTGTAATGGATTACATTTAGAAAGTAACATACCCAACCTTGCCTTCAATGCAACACAAACATGTCAGAGCCTGTATCACTCAAACTAAAGGCCACGTGTATGACTAAGGCCAGTGTGTGACCTCTGTGTGTATGTATTTTCTGTCTTTGTGTCCGCTGTGTTAGGCATGAACTCGCTTGAGCTGGCATTCGGAGAGACACAAACTGCTCAACACACATGAACACACACACATACGCACGCACGCACGCACACACACACCAACACACATTGAACACAACACACACAAACACACACACACACACACACACACACACACACACACACACACACACACACACACACACACACACACACACACACAACACACACACACACACACACACACACACACACAATAGTGAGCAGTCTTGCTGTTTGCCTCCATGGCAAACCCCCCCCCCCCCCCCACACAGCCTAAAAGAAGACCCAAAACATGCCGAAACATCTACAGATCAAAATAATCGCTACACAGTTACAACTCCATAATGACCAGTGTCCATATTGACATAGAGAGCCAGTACTGGCCCATTGTTGTGTTACGGATGATCTGGAGATGGCTAATGAACATCAGTGTTTAGACGAAAGAGACCAATCCAGTCTCCCACAGTCATCTAAACCACTTCTAAAGCCAGTGTCAGCCTAGAGGAGTACAGTGGTACTGTAAGATAAATGTCGATTGCTCTTTCTTACACACACACGTACACATAAACTAAGACAGGGGTAGAAACAACAGCTAACATCACATGAGCCGATAGTCAGCACCAATATATTGCTCAGAACTGGGAACCGTGTGTGTGTGTGTGGTGTGTGTGTGTGGTGTGTGTGTGTGTGTGTGTGTGGTGTGGTGTGTGTGTGTGTGTGTGGTGTGTGGGTGTGTGGTGTGTGTGTGTGTGTGTGTGTGTGGTGTGGTGTGTGCGTGTGTGTGTCTATAAAGTAATAAGGACTGTGTGTGTGGGGACTGTGTGTCTGGTAAATCCAACAGGAATGTAAACCCTTGTCTCTCTCAGAGGAACTGGCGAACAGTGCTGACACACACACACACACTGTGGACACACACATCCGGCTGGATTCTGAGCGGCCTGTGTTTGCTGTTTTAAGCTCAAATAAAGTTTGGAGGACTTACACTGATGGTAAATAGGTGCTAGATCACCTACTCTGGTCCATTGTAACGCCAGAGGACAGTGTCACTCCACTCCACTGGGCGACAAGTCTGTCACAAAACTGCACTGAACTCCTGTTTGTTACTAGCATGATAAGTGAGGTGTCTACCCATCATCTCTCTACGGCTGAAGCAGATACAGCCTATTACAAGGTTGAGATCCAGTTAAGTGAGACCCTCCTGAGTGAGGTGACCTTCAGTGCTCAGACAACGTTACATTACTGGCAAAGGACTTTAAGTACATTGAACTTTGCTCTTAACGCTAGCAGACAATGCTTGAATGCACACACACACACCACACGTGTGTGCACCACACAAAGAAACACACACACTATACACGAAAACAACCACCACACTATACACGAAACACACCACATATACACCGAAACACACACATATACACTGAACACCACATAATCACTGAAACACACCACATATACACTGAAACACACCACCTATACACCGAAGCACACCACATATACACGAAACACACCAACTAATACACTGAAACACAACCAGCATATACACCAAGCACACCACATATACACTGAAACACGACCAACATATACACCGAACAGCACACACACATACTACACCAAAACACACAACATATACACCAAACACACCACATATACACCAAAAACAACACCACATATACACCGAAGCACACCACATATAACACCACAAACACACCACATATCACCGAAACACACCACACATATACACTGAACCACAACACATATGGCGGCAGACAGGCTAAAGCCTGTGTAGCTGGACGGAGTGTTGTGTTCTTTTGAAGCCTCACTATGAAAACATCCCTCAGCTTCACACACATTTCTGAACAAACACACAGAGCTATGGAACGGGATAATTATCAGTTTAATACAAACCCCACATGCTCTACTAATCCTTCAAATACACTCTGAGGCCTATAAAAACACATAAAAACTCACGCAACGCACGGACACCACACACACACACACACACACACACACACACACACCACACACACACACACACACAACACACACAACACACACACAACACACACACACACACACACACACACACACACACACAGCCCACAAGAGAAATGGAATGACGACCTGCATCACCTTCTCAAAGAAAACACACTCCATGAAATATTGAGTGAACTATAGCAGTAAAGCGTTTCTCTTCATGGGACTCAGAGTTACACACACTGCTAGGAGAAGTAGGTCTGGGTACTTAAACATTTCCCTGCGTTAGCCACTCTGCTACCCGCCGCACATTACTCTGGCCCCCCAACACTCATCTGTCTGTTAACACTAGGGGCCTGGTGGACGAGCTGCGCACATGGCCCCTCGCTGTCGCTGTTCATGGGGGGCTGTGTGTGTGTGTGTGTCACAGAGCAGCTGTCACAGACTGGCGTAACATAAGCCCTTATTAGACTCCATTAGTCGTCAGTGAAACTAATAAGAGATTGTCAAATACACCCAAACATTCACACTACTCACACTGACAGGAGAGAGAGTGAGAGAGCGAAAGAGAGAGCGAGAGCGCAGCAGGAGGTATTGCCTCACACTACCATTTGTCTGCCTTCCTTTTAAAGGAAAGGAGCTTCTCTCTGTTACCCTTGACACCAGAACTTGACCTATGAGATTGGCTTTGATCTTTCATTAAACTAAACATGACTCATTCATCCTTCCACTCACTCATCCATAGAATAGTGAATGCACAGAGAGTAGATCAATATCTTCACATAGCGCTCAACACAGCACTTTCCCATCTGAAAGGAGAGAAGAGGAGTAGATGGTCTCTTGACGTGTCGGAGCTGTAGTCATTTCTTTGGGCTCCCACTGGATCCAACACACACTATATCACCATATTATAATATCTTTAAACACCATATGATACAACGTCATCTTCTCCAGGCCTATTTCCCAGCCCTGCACCCGGGTCAAAACACCCAAAACACCAGCCCAGTAACCTTTCATGACCCAGTCCTCAGCAGCACACACCCTTCTCTCTGATATCCCCCTCTCTCCATGGCCTCCAACAGCAGACACACACACAGAGAACTATGATCCTTCCTCTGTTCTGATGAGGTGAGAGAGGAGGAGCTCACTGATATACAGTAACTACTGCAAGCTGGTCCCTCTACCATATAAAACACAGAGCTCCTCTCTCAACCCTCATACACACATCCCGTATCTGGTTTCTAGTGGTAGAGCAAAGGCCAGAAATGGCCGACAGATATAAGGTGTGTGTACATATGCAGTAGATCAGGAGTTTACCACAGCTGAAACCACGCTTTCAAAACATTACAAGGTACTGTACACACTCAGAGCCTATGTTGAAGTTACTGTATATTTCAGCAATGGAGTGGGAGGGAGGTGAAAGAGAGAGATAAAATAAAGGGGAGAGAGAGGGGGAGAAAGAGAGAGATAAAATAAAGGGGAGAGAGAGGGGGTGAAAGAGAGAGATAAAATAAAGGGGAGAGAGAGGGGGAGAAAGAAGTAGAAAAAGAAAGAAGGAAATGCATTCAGTGAACATTATGACGCTGTGTCTTACCTTGGCAGGAGCTCCCTCTGTCCTCATAGCCAACGTTACACAGACACTTCCCTATGGGCACTAGCCACTCCCCCTCTGTACTACAGTACATACGCGGTGGCTCCTCCTCCTTGGAGTGATTGACACAAGAGCCCTTCACCTCCACCAATGACTGAGAGTCCATGGGCACCGTGTCAGGGAAGGAGGCCAAGTTCCTCACAATGAATGGGCACTTCTTAAAGTAGACCCTGACTGACACCAGCGCCACACACGCCCCCACGTCCTGGAACGCCAGGTAGAAGCCCTTCTTGGTAACAGGCCCCACCTCCCGGACCTCCGTGTTGAGCTTCAGGATGCGGTCCCCCAGGTCCATCTGGGTGAAGCTCTCGTCTGCAGCGATGGTGTCGATCTTAGAGAACTGGTGTTCTCTGAAGTGACTGCCCTGGTCCTCATCTGTCTCCATGTACAGCAGGTTGAAGGTCTCCTTGCAGGTCCCCAGGACCAGGGGGATGGAGTTACAGTCTCTCAGGGTGAACTTTAGCTCCACGTAGATCTTCTGGGCCGACTGGCGGGGGATCCAGTTGGTCCTCAGCCAGTTGTTCTGACTGTACTCCATCACGTTACACACCTGGAAGGTCCTGATGGGAGTGTAGTGCTCGTCTACTCCGCTGATCTCCTCCCACTGAGAAGAGAGAGATGGAGGGGGGAGGAAAGAGATGGAGGGGGGAGGAGAGAGATGGAGGGGGGAGGAAAGAGAATGAAGTAATTCATTTTCTAAACACACCAGGATACTCATACATCATGTAGTTTAGTCTCCCTGTCCCAGCGGTTAAACATTGAATCAAAGCTGTGATGAATAGGGAAACACTTGAACAATGGTTATTATTGTGGTTAAAGTGACACGTGTGATAATGTATGGCTTTAAATGCCATTATTCTCCATCAGAGTGAGTGGATAAATGAATGGATAAGTATTTCCTACACACAGAGGCCTGCTCTGGGTAAGAGGAACTTTAGTTTAATGATGAACGGAGAGTCTGTGTTTTCTATTACAATAATAGTGATTTATTTGGCAACCAACAGCATTATAATTTCTCTCCTTTTAACCCTCTCTTTCTCTCTCTCAAGGCCTCTACTAAAGCCAGGTATTCTTTTCATACACGTCTTCCACATATGGAAGTCTCTTTACAGCATTAGAGAGGACTCTTTCTCCTCTTCATTCCACAGAACTTTAGCTTCCACTCCTAAGAGGAGCCGCTACTCAGCTGCAATCCCTGGCACAAGGTTAGGAACAAACTTCTCCCTCTCTCTCTGAAAGGAGATCACTGTGGGATGTAGGAACCAGGATTTATACTATTATGACTTTATACCTTCATGTACAGCGATATGATGCAAATTAAAATAGATCAACTTTGACTCAGTGATTGCTCTTTCCACTAATACTGTCTTGGTATGACTTCCCTCTGGGATGCACACACACTGGAATACACAAAACCACACACACACCACACACACACAACAAACACAACACACCACAGACACTTACACGCACGCACTAGCACGGCACGCACGCACAGCACTGCACTGCACGCACGCACTGCACGCACTGCACGCACCGCACGCACGCCCGCACGGCACGCACGCTACACGCAACAGCACACCACACACACACACACACACACACACACACACACACACACACAGTCTAACACACACACTCCACCCACACACACACAACACACACAGATGACACACCACACAGTGCTCAGTTACCTGCGCTGCCACCTGGATTTCATGTGTGTATGTGTGTGTGTGTGTGTGTGTGTGTGTGTGTGTGAGAGAGATTCTATTCACAGAATGCTGTCTTTTAAACCAGTGCTGCCAAAACATATGAAAATGTTTATATGATGTGCAGCTCATACACAGGAGAATAGCATATTACATGGACCATCCCTACCATACATGACATAATTCTGACAAAAATTCACCCCTCCCTCGCTCCTTCCACTCTTTCTTCCTCTCTTTCTTCATCTCTCTTTGACACACACACAGCATGAGATGTCATCTCTCAACTGCACAGGTCTCTCGCTCCTCTCCAGCTCTGATGATGACAGTGGCTTGTATAATTATCTCTTTTGCAGTACTGATACCAACAAGGGGGAGAGGGGGGGGGGGGTAAGAGAGAGGGAGAGAGATAAAGAGAGGGAGAAATGAAATGGGAAACCAGTTGGTATGGTTTGCAAAGCCCAACCTTACACCATGTGTGCAATTGGCTAATGAGGCCAATGAGGCCAATGAGGCCATTGAGCACACACACACACACACACACAACACACACACCACCACACACACACACACACTCACACCACACACACACACACACACCTCGCTGCAGCGGGGCAGTGAGAGAGGAGAGCTGGTGTTTCAGAGAGAGAGATATGTATAACCTTATAATCCTTCTCCTGATCACGTTACAGTGGAATTACATTGGTTTAGACAAGACTGTCATGTCTACAGCCCTGTAGTAGTATTATATACATGACCTCTGTGATTTAGCCTTCACACACACACACACAACACACACACACACACACACACACACACCACACACACCACACACACACACACCACACACACACACACACACACACACACACACACACACATTGTACGTATAAGTACACACACTTTCACACCACACACACACACACACACACACACACACACACACACACACACACCACCACACACACACAACACACACACACACACACACACACACAGTTTCTCAGTTCTATACTCTTTCCTCTTCATGTAAATGCCTATGAGGTCAGAATGACAAGAGTTACTGGGTTTCCATTATTGAAGAGGCGAGAGTGGGGGGAGGGAAGAGAAGAGAGAGAGTGGGGAGGGGGGAGAGAGAGAGGGACGAGGGGAGAGAGAGAGAGGGACGAGTGGGAGAGAGAGTGGGGGAAGAGAGAGAGAGGGAGGGGAGAGAGAGAGAGTGGGGGGAGGAGAGAAGTGGGGGGAGGAGAGAGAGAGTGGGGGAGGAGAGAGATGGAGAGAGAGAGAGAGAGAGAGAGAGAGAAGAGAGGAGAGAGAGAGAAGAGGAGAGAGGAGAGAGAGAGAGAGAGAGAGAGAGAGAGAGAAAGAGTGAGTGGGGGGGGGAGAGAGAGAGAGCGGAGAGAGGGAAGGGGAGAGAGAGAAGTGGGCGAGGGGGGAGAGGGGGAGAAGAGAGAGGGAGAGAGAGGAGAGAGATGGGGAGGAGAGAGAGAGTGGCAAACAAACAAACAAACAAACCAAAACAAAGCAAAGTCTTCTCATGCTTTGTTGATTTCAAAAAAAGCCTTCGACTCAATTTGCATGCGGGTCTGGCCTATTACACATTGTGGAAAGTGGTGTTGGGGGAAAAACATACGACATTATAAAATCCATGTACACAAACAACAAGTGTGCGGTTAAAATAGGCATAAAAAACACACACATATCTTCCCACAGGGCCGTGGGGTGAGACAGGGATGCAGCTTAAGCCCCACCCTCTTCAACACATACATCAACGAATTGGCGAGGGCGCTAGAAAAGTCTGCAGCACCCGGCCTCACCCTACTAGAATCTGAAGTCAAAGGTCTACTGTTTGCTGATGATCTGGTGCTTCTGTCCCAGCCAAGGAGGGCCTACAGAGCACCTAGATCTTCTGCACAGATTCTGTCAGACCTGGGCCCTGACAGTAAATCTCAGTAAGACAAAAAGAATGGTGTTCCAAAAAAGGTCCAGTTGCCA
The DNA here is from genome assembly GCF_002910315.2 of Salvelinus sp. IW2-2015. Taxonomy (NCBI): domain Eukaryota; kingdom Metazoa; phylum Chordata; class Actinopteri; order Salmoniformes; family Salmonidae; genus Salvelinus; species Salvelinus sp. IW2-2015. The sequence goes on from NW_019942627.1 coordinate 610,899, forward strand.
GGACCACAAATACAAATTCCATCTAGACACTGTTGCCCTAGAGCACACAAAAAACTATACATACCTTGGCCTAAACATCAGTGCCACAGGTAACTTCCACAAAACTGTGAACGATCTGAGACACAAGTCAAGAAGGGCATTCTATACCATCAAAAGGAACATAAAATTTGACAAAAATACTAAAAATACTTGAATCAGTTATAGAATCCATTGCCCTTTATGGTTGTGGCGTCTGGGGTCCGCTCACCAACCAAGAATTCACAAAATGGGACAAACACCAAATTGAGACTGCATGCAGAATTCTGAAAAAATATCCTCCGTGTACAACGTAGAACACCAAATAATGCATGCAGAGCAGAATTAGGCCGATACCCACAAATTATCAAAATCCAGAATAGAGCCGTTAAATTCTAAAACCACCTAAAAGGAAGCAATTCCCAAACCTTCCATAACAAAGCCATCACCTACAGAGAGATGAACCTGGAGAAGAGTCCCCTAAGCAAGCTGGTCCTGGGGCTCTGTTCACAAACACAAACGCACCCCACAGAGCCCCAGGACAACAACACAATTAGAACCAACCAAATCACAAGAAAACAAAAAGATAATTACTTGACACATTGGAAAGAATTAACAAAAAAACTGAGCAAACTAGAATGCTGTTTGGTCCTAAACAGAGAGTACACAGTGGCAGAATACCTGACCACTGTGACTGACACAAACTTAAGGACAGCTTTGACTATGTACAGACTCAGTGAGCATAGCCTTGCTATTGAGAAAGGCCACTGTAGGCAGACTTGACTCTGAAGAGAAGACAGGCTATGTGCACACTGCCCACAAAATGAGGTGGAAACTGAGTTGCACTTCCTAACCTCCTGCCAAATGTATGACCATATTAGAGACACATATTTTCCTCAGATTACACAGATCGACAAAGAATTTGAAAACAAACCCGATTTTGATAAACTCCCATATCTACTGGGTGAAATACCACAGTATGCAATCACAGCAGCAAGATTTGTGACCTGTTGCCACAAGAAAAGGTCAACCAGTGAAGAACAAACACCATTGTAAATACAACCAATATTTATGCTTATTTATTTTCCCTTTTGAACTTCAACCATTTGTACATCGTTACAACACTGTATATAGACATAATTTGACATTTGTAATGTCTTATTCTTTTGGTACTTCTGTGAGTGTAATGTTTACTGTTAATTTTTATTGTTTATTTCACTTTTGTATATTATCTACCTCACTTGCTTTGGCAAGGTTAAACATATGTTTCCCATGCCAATAAAGCCCCTTGAATGAACGAGAGAATTGAGAGAGAGAGAGAGAGTGGGGGAGGAGAGAAGAGAAGAGGGAGGGAGGGAGGGAGGGAGGGAGGGAGGGAGGGAGGGAGAGGGAGGGAGGAGGGAGGAGGGGAGGGAGGGAGGCGAGGGAGGGCAGGAGGGAAAAATTACTGTATAAAATTTATAATTCAAATTCTGAGGTATATTGTATGCTCCCAAAAATGTAGACATTTTATTATTTTATACTAATACAAAATGATTGACACCCCTGTTTCAATACCTTTCAATACCTCACCTTGCAACGATAACGGCACTGAGCCTTTTCTTCTGAGCTGGAGAACACATTGGGAGGGACCTTAGACCATTCCTCTATACAGAATCCTTCTAGATATTTGGACATTCCTTCGTCTGCGGTTATTAACTGCCCTCTTTAAATCAAACCACAGGTTTTCAATAGGTTTTAAGTCCGGAGACTGAGTTGGCCATTTAAAAACGTAGATTTTGTGACCAATTAATATCAAGATACACCACCATATTTTACATGGTGTGCATGGCCAAAGAGCTCTATCTTCATATCGTCTGACCAAAGCACCGGTTCCAATCCATGTACCAACGCAGTTAAGCCAACTCCAGGTGTTTACATTTATTGGATAACATGAAAATAAAGCTCTTTGGCCACGCACACCAGTGGTGTGTTTAGAGTCGAAATGAGAATACATCAGCAGAAATGAACCTACTGTAAAATATGGTGGTGGATCTTTGATGTTATGGGGCTATTTTGCTTCAACTGGTCCTGGGGCCTTTGTTAAAAGCCCCTAGAGTAGATGTCCATGCGAAAAAATCGTTTTAACATAATAATAAATAATTAAAAAATCTCATCAAAATCCATCTGTTTCAGCTAGAGATATCTGTTTTTTGCATGGGCATCGTCTCAATCTACCGCACTAGTCAATGTCGGCCTTCCACATCTGTGGTGGAAGGAAGCAGAGCTACAGCGGTGTTTGTCAGGCCAGGAGACATCCCGAAAATCAGTCTTCTCATGAAAACGTCTGTAGCGTCCGAACGGTTTGGGCTACACACTAGTATGACTACCCCTGACCTCTGACCCCAGGTCACAACTGTGGGGGGGTCATAGGGAGGTCAGTGTGTGAACTTGCCCCTGGCTGAGAGGAGGATAAGGGCTCTGTGATCTGTGCTGTAGGTAGAACAGGCTGCAGCAGTAAAACCGGGGGGAACCTGAGACACTGAGGCTGGTCCACCTAACGACCACATCAGACACTCTGACAAACTGACCAATCAGCAGTCTGCACAGGGCACTTCAAAGGACTGAGGGATAGCTTCAGTCAAGTGACACATTTAGACACATTTACAACAAATTTGGTTGTTTCCTTGTTTTTTTGTGATAAATAATATCAACGCTTGTTCCTGAACACTATTTCGTGCACCATATGTATTTTTATAGTTCAAATACATGCATTCAAGGGTTTAGAAACTAAATGGAGTTTGACTGCTGATATTGATGGCTGTGACCAACACAGAAGGTCAAAGTGGTGAAACCTGAAGCGCCATTGATCTGACTAGTGTCCAATAATGAGTCGGTTTCAGCTGTTAGATTGAGACACAAATCATCGGGAGAGGTGGAAAACCCCTCTCTATTTCTTTATTTCTTTCTCTCTCTTTTTCTCCATTCCCACAGCCTGGCGGTAGCCACCAAAGAGAAGAGCAGAGCGGAGAACAGCTTTAGTTTCCTGCTCTGGGTCGCCGTGACAACTGCACCACATCAGTCAGAAGCTTTTCATCACAGCTTTGACCAGAGAGAAACCATAACACACTCTACACCCCTCCTCCAAACCCCTTTATATCCCCCCTATAGTCCCCCACTATAGCAGCCTCTCTCCAAGCCCCACCATGTGCTAATCTCTCGTTTATGGACAGGCTTTTCTCTTCTCTCCCAGTGCAGCTGGGGACCTCTCACTCTGTCAGTCAGTCAGTATGTATTTGGGGGAAATATGGTGCTATGGTGACTAAATGAGTTTGGATATTACAATACGTGGAGACTGAGGAGTGGTGGACGCTGGCCAAAAGAGCTGTGCCATTAYGCTCTGGACTGGAGAGCAGTAATGTAGTGTGTCTCTCTGGGATTGGATGAAGCGATGCCAAGAGAGCATAGTGTGTGTAGGGCCAGACCTCAGGCTCCCAGCACCATGTAGAGTTTCTCATTATTCCACACTTCATATGCAGTTGGAGATGAGTTCCTCTTCTGGTTCCTCGGACAATGTGGAATATATCTGTAAATTGGTGAGGGTAAATTGCTAGGGATTTCTTCTTTCAAAGATGTGAAAAGATGTGAAACGTGAGATTATGACACATCCTAACAACGTGTCATAAACTCTTAATCTACAGTGCAATCGGAAAGTATTCAGACCTCTTGACTTTTACCACATTTTGTTACGTTACAGCCTTATTTAAAAATGTATTCAATTGTTTTTTCCCCCTCATCAATCTACACACAATACCCAATTTTTGGGCAAATGTATTAAAAATAAAAAACAGAAAAACCTTATTTACATAAGGATTCAGACCCTTTGCTATGAAACTCGAAATTGAGCTCAGGTGCATCCTGTTTCCATTGATCATCCTTGAGATGTTTCTACAACTTGATTGGAGTCTACCTGTGGTTGTAACGGCTGTCTATCTCTTCCTCCTCATCTGACGAGGAGAGGCGAGAAGGATCGGAGGACCAATACGCAGAGTGGTAAGTTTCCATGTTTTAATATAATCCACGAAAACAAGACACAATACAAAATAACAAAAGWACTAACCGAAACAGTCCCYTGTGGKAACAAACACTGACACYGAAGACAAACACCCACAAACCAACAGTGAAAACAGGCAACCTAAATATGGCTCCCAATCAGAGACAATGCAAAACACCTGCCTCTGATTGAGAACCATATCAGGCTAAATGAACAAACCTAAACATAGAAACAAATAACATAGACTGCCCACCCCAACTCACGCCCTGACCATACTAAATAAAGACAAAACAAAGGAAAATAACAGTCAGAATGTGACAGCGGTAAAATAAATTGATTGAACATGATTTGGAAAGGCACACACCTGTCTATATAAGGTCCCACAGTTGACAGTGCATGTCAGAGCAAAAACCAAGCCATGAGGTCGAAGGAATTGTCCGTAGAGCTCAGAGACAGGATTGTGTCGAGGCACAGATCTGGGGAAGGGTACCAAAAAAATTCTGGATTGAAGGTCCCCAAGAAAACAGTGGCCTCAATCATTCTTAAATGGAAGAAGTTTGGAACCACCAAGACTCTTCCTAGAGCTGGCCACCCGGCCAAACTGAGCAATCGGGGAAGAAGGGCCTTGGTCAGGTAGGTGACCAAAAACCCAATGGTCACTCTGACAGAGCTCCAGAGTTCCTCTGTGAAGATGGGAGAACCTTCCAGAAGGACAACCATCTCTGTAGCACTCCACCAATCAAGCTTTTATGGTAAAGTTGCCAGACAGAAGCCACTCCCGCTTGGAGTTTGCCAAAAGCACCTAAAGGGCTTCTCAGACCATGAGAAACAAGAATCTCTGGTCTGATGAAACCAACATTGAACTCTTTGGCCTGAATGCCAAGCGTCACGTCTGGAGGAAACCTGGCACCATCCCTACGGTGAAGCATGGTGGTGACAGCATCATGCTGTGGGGATGGTTTTCAGTGGCAGGGACTGGGAGACTAGTCAGGATCGACGGAAAGATGAATGGAGCAATGTACAGAGGGATCCTTGATGAAAACCTGTTTCAGAGCGCTCAGGACAACAACCCTAAGCACAGCCAAGACCTAAAAATAGCTGCAGCAACCCTCAACATCCAACCTGCCAGAGCTTGAGAGGATCTGCAGAGAAGAATGGGAGAAACTCCACAAATACAGGTGTGCCAAGCTTGTAGTGTCATACCCAAGAAGACTGTAATCGCTGTAATCGCTGCCAAAGGTGCTTCAACAAAGTACTGAGTAAAGGGTCTGAATACTTATGCAAATATGATATTTCCATTTTTTATTTGTAATAAATTAGCAAAAAAAAATCTAATAACCTGCTTTTACGTCGTCATTATGGAGTATTGTGTGTGTAGATTGATGAGGGAAAAAACAATTTACTCTATTTTAGAAAAAGGCTGTAACGTAACAAAATGTGGAAAAAGTCAAGGGGTGCATTGTACATTACTGACCATTACCCACACCCCAGGGCTATGACTGTGAGTCAGAATGAGGCAGGTGTGCACAGTGCGGTTAGGGTACCGTTTTTACTGTAACACTGAAGCATTTTGTGCTGTAACACCGGGTAGCACTTTGCTTACAGCGGCAGAAGACCAGGGTCCCATCTGTCACTGTCAACGTCTGTGTGTGTGTGTGTGTGTGTGTGTGTGTGTGTGTGTGTGTGTGTGTGTGTGTGTGTGTGTGTGTGTGTGTGTGTGTGTGTGTGTCACTAACTGTCTCTTATACACATCTAGATGTGTATAAGAGACAGGTGTGGCCCCCATGCCACTGCGTTATCAGAAATCATTTCAGAGGGTCTGGCTCTCACGGCAAAATGCTTATCTGCCCCCGTCAGCCAACGACGTGAGTAATTATCCATGATTCACCTTGAGGACTTGATCAGCACTCTTTCTCGCTCCTACCGCCCTCTTTTCAGAAAGACATTGGTTTCCGCATAATATTCAGTGTACCATATGATAATCAAACCCATTCTCTGCCTTTTAAAAATGTTCTGAACCTGTCTAACTTTACATAGAGGAGTTCCCACTCTCAAAGGTCATGTCAATTACACAAACTGGGCCTCAAACCTGGGCCTAAATAAACATGAGACATTAAAAGTCAGTGTTCGGTAAGTGTGTTTGGTTCAACCTTATAAAGTAACCTCTAAGTTTTCTAGTGCTGGTAGTTAATATATGGCTGGGGGAAACCAAGGCTGGCAGCTCTATGGAACGAATTAGTGGATTACCTTCAGCTCCAGCCAGCCAGTAACTCTAACACTTAAAGTTCAGAGGAGGGATTGGCTGCAGGAGACTGCAAGGCCAGTAGTGCAACTGGTAGACAAATAAACACAGAACCACACAGACATACATACTACACACACACACACCCACAACCACAACCACGCACACACACACAGACTATGGCAGAGGTAGAGACACAGGAGGATGTAGGTGGATTAGGGAAGGGAAGGAAGTCGTGCTGTTTGGTGTTGTTTTGATTGCTGTGTTGAGATACTAAGTTAGCTGGGTTTTATTAACGTGTTGTTTGATTGCTGTGTTGAGATACTAAGTTAGCTGGGTTTTATTAACGTGTTGTTTGATTGCTGTGTTGAGATACTAAGGTTAGTTGGTTTTATTAAACGTGATTGTTTGATTGCTGGTGTTGAGCATACCTAAGTTAGCTGGGTTTTTATTTGCTCACGCCCTGGCCTTAGTATTCTTTGTTTTCTTTATTATTTTAGTTAGGTCAGGGTGTGACATGGGTAATGTTTGTGTTTTGTCTGTTTGGGTGGTTAATATGGTAACAGGGGGTGTTGGGTTAGTGTATGAGTTTTGTGTTGAGTGAATGTTTCTAGTATGTCTATGGTTGAGTGTATGTTTCTAGTATGTCTATGGTTGCCTGAGTGGTTCTTCAATCAGAGACAGATGTCTTTCATTTGTCTCTGATTGGGAGCCATATTTAAGGCAGCCATAGCATCATGATTTGTGGGTAATTGTCTATGTGGTAGTGTTTGTGTCAGCAACTATTTTTTCTATATAGCTTCACGGTCGTCTGTTGTTATTTTGTTAGTTTGTGTATAGTGTTCGTTTCGTGGTTTTCTCTTCTAATAAAGAAGATGTATTTTTCACACGCTGCGCTTGGTCCAATCTCTCACCGCAAGAGATCGTGACATTATTAACGTGTTTGTTTGATTGCTGTGTTGAGATACTAAGTTAGCTGGGTTTTATTAACGTGTGTTTGATTGCTGTGTTGAGATACTAAGTTAGCTGGGTTTTATTAACGTGTTGTTTGATTGCTGTGTTGAGATACTAAGTTAGCTGGGTTTTATTAACGTGTTGTTTGATTGCTGTGTTGAGATACTAGTTAGCTGGGTTTATTAACGTGTTGTTTGATTGCTGTGTTGAGATACTAAGTTAGCTGGGTTTTATTAACGTGTTGTTTGATTGCTGTGTTGAATACTAAGTTAGCTGGGTTTATTAACGGGTTGTTTGATTGCTGTGTTGAGATACTAAGTTAGCTGGGTTTTATTAACGTGTTGTTTGATTGCTGTGTTGAGATACTAAGTTAGCTGGGTTTTATTAACGTGTTGTTTGATTGCTGTGTTGAAATACTAAGTTAGCTGGGTTTTATTAACATGTGTTGTTGCTCTGTTGTTGCCAACAATTCAAACCATATTATAAGCTGACCCTCCTCTGCTTTAACAAAATGAAGAAATGCAATCTGTCTCCCTATCCCACCCATATGGTGAGTCTATCACCTACTTAACCTATGTGTAGGTTAATACCACTTGGGGGGGTACTAAGCTAACATATGGAATAGTTTTAAGATGGTCATATCATGGATCATTTAGCTATTTGATTTTGAATTTTAAGATGCCTTTAGGTATATTTTAAGATTTTTTTATTAAATATATAGAATTTGGCCTTTACTTTTATAACACATAGAAACGCATTGAATAACACATTCAGAAATAGCAACAACAACAACAACAAAAAAGAGATATAAGAAAGCTCAGGAAATATATATATATTTTTGGACACATATTTAAACCCTTATTTTTGTTGGCACAAAACTACCTCCATACTTTCATTAGTTTGTTAGGTTACCTTCAGGCCAGTCCCGTAACACTTGTGGGGGTCGTAGAACATGTTGGTGAGAGTTTCCCCTTTCCATAGTGGGATCATATTAGTTTTGGCTCAAACGGTTCAGACGCTACAGACAGAAGTTGGCACATCGGCGTTACCGGCTCCAGATGAGTCCCGTGACTCTTGTAGGGGTCGTAGAGTAAAAGGGAGAACACCATTGTGTTCATGAGAGTCAGTTTATTGGCCAAACCGTATAGACGTTTTCGTGAGAAGACCAATTTTCGGGATGTCTCCTGGCATGATAAACACCGCTGTAGCTCTGCCTCCTCCACCGTAAACGCGGAAGGCCGACATAGGCGGATGCAGTGGATTGAGATGCAGCCATGCAAAAAAACGGATGTCTCTCGCTTAAACGGACGTATTTTGACTGGGATTCTTTTATTATGTTACTTAGATTTAGACTCTTAAGGATTGTTAATCCCACTTCATTCATAGGATAACAGAAAATAAGATTTGTTTGTTTTCAAATGTCCTAAGCACCATTAAAACACTGAAATCTGATGACAGGACAGAATGCTGACAGAGGACAGAATGTGCAGATACTGTATGTGTGCAAGCCATGGGACATGTATGTACTACTCACCCCATGCGATGGGTAGGATATCCATCCCAGCTCCCCCTGGCTGGCTTTGGAGTCCAACAGATTCACTGTAGAGATGAGGAGAGAGAAGAAACAGGGATGAGTGTCGGGATGAGTGCCGGGATGAGTGTCTTATGGGAAAGCAGTTGATTGTGGCAAGCTTGTCTTTGGCACCACTATGTACAGTGGGAATAGAAAGTCACCACCCCCTTTCAAAATGTTCACCTTTTGTTGCCTTACAGCCTGAAATGAAGACACATAAAATTTGACTTTTTACTGCTTTATTTACACACAGTAACCCACAATATCCAAGTGAAAAAAAATATTTAAAAAACTCTATAAATTAATTACAATTAAAACAGTAAAATCCACTATTTGGGTATGTGAACACCCCCCTTAGAATTGCAATTGCAAACTTGCTGAGGTATAACCAACCACCTTCCAGATCACAAATCAAGCTAATTGGCTTCCATCTATGATCAATTATAGTGACTTTGATTAGTTCAGAATTGCACAACTCAACTGCTTAGTAGTGCAATTCAAAGCAAAGAATACACTATGGGCGGAAAGGTACTTCAAAAGATCTACGAGATAAAGCTGTGGAAAGGCACAAGTCAGAGGATGGATATAAAAAGATTTCAAAGGCTTTGTCTATCCCTCGGCGCACAGTTATGACTATTATTAAGAAGTGGAAGGTGTATGGCACCACCCAGACCCTGCATAGATCAGGCCGTCCCTCCAAACTGGATGATCGGGCAAGGAGGAGACTGATCAGAGAGGCTACCAAGAAGCAAATGGCCACTTTGAAGGAGCTTCAGGCCTTTATGGCAAAGACTGGTCAATCTGTGGATGTGACCACAATATCACAAGCTCTCCACGAATCTGGCCTCTATGGGAGGGTGGCAAGAAAAACACCACTCCTCAAAAAAAGCCACATCAAGTCTCGTTTGAGCTTTGCCAAAAAGCACATTGTAGATTCTGAGGCCAAGTGGCAAAAGGTGTTGTGGTCAGATGAGACCAAAATTGAACTTTTTGGCATGAACGCAAAACGATATGTCTGGCGAAAACCCAATACTGTCACACCCTGATCTGTTTCACCTGTCCTCCACCTCCTCCAGGTGTGGCTTATTTTCCCCAGTGTATTTATCCCTGTGTTTCCTGTCTCTCTGTGCCAGTTCATCTTGAATGTCCAAGTCAACCAGTGTGTTTTTCCTGTGCTCCTGATTTTTCTATTCTCTTTTTGCTAGTCCTCCCGGTTTTGACCCTTGCCTGTTTCTGGACTCAGTACCCACCTGCCTGACCATTCTGCCTGCCTTGACGACGAGCTTGTCTGACACTCTGTACCTCCTGGACTCTGAACTGGTTTTGACCTTTTGCCTGTCCACGACCATTCTCTTGCCTACCCTTTTTGGATTATAATACATATCAAAGACTCAAACCATCTGCCTCCCGTGTCTGCATCTGGGTCTCGCCTTGTGCCCTTATGAATACATCTTTCCACCCAAAGAACACCATGTCTACAGTAAAGAACACCATGTCTACAGTAAAGAACACCATGTCATGTTACAGTAAAGAACACCATGTCTAAGTCACGTAAAAGAACACCATGTCTACAGTAAAGAACACCATGTCTACAGTAAAGAACACCAATGTCTACAGTAAAAGAACAACCATGCCTACAGTAAAGAACACCATGTCTACAGTAAAGAACACCATGTCTACAGTAAAGAACACCATGCCTACAGTAAAGAAGAACACCAATGTCTACAGTAAAGAACACCATGCCTTAAGATAAACAACCATGCCTACAGTAAAGAACACCATGCCTACAGTAAAGAACAACCATGCCTAACAGTAAAGAACACCATGCCTACAGTAAAGAACACATGCCTACAGTAAAGAACACCATGCCTACAGTAAAATGAAACACCATGCCTACAGTAAAGAACACCATGCTACAGTAAAGAACACCATGCCCTAACAGCCTAACAGTACAGCACTGCCTACAGTAAAGAACACCATGCCTACAGTAAAGAAACACCATTCTACAGTAAAGAACACCATGCCTACAGTAAAGACACCAATGCCTACGTAAAGAACACCATGCCTACAGTAAGAACACCATGCCTACATAAAGAACACCAATGCCTAACAGTAAAGAACACCATGTCCTACAGTAAAGAACCCATGTCTACAGTAAAGAACACCATGTCTACAGTAAAGAAACCAATGTCTACAGTAAAGAACACCATGCCTACAGTAAAGAACACCATGCCCTACAGTAAAGAACACCATTGCCTACAGTAAAGAACACCATGCCTACAGTAAAGAACACCATGTCCATACAGTAAAGAACACCATGCCTACCAGTAAGAACACATGCTACAGTAAAGAACACCATGCCTACAGTAAAGACACCATGTCCTAAGTAAAGAACACCATGTCTAACAATAAAGAACACCATGCTACAAAAGAACACCATGCTACAGTAAGAACACCAAGTCTACAATAAAGACACCATGCTACAGTAAAGAAACCATGTCTAAGTAAAGACACCATGTCTACAATAAAGAACACCATGCCTACAGTACAGAACACCATGTCTACAAGTAAAGAACACCATGTCTACAATAAGAACACCATGCTACAGTAAGAACACCCATGCCTACAGTAAAGAAACCATGCAAACGTAAGAACACCGCTACAGTAAAGAACACCATGCCTACAGTACAGAACCCATGCCTACAGTAAAGAACACCATGCCTACCTAAAGAACCAATCTACAGTAAAGAACACATGCCTACAGTAAAGAACACATGCTACAGTAAAAGAACACCATGCCTACAGTAAAGAACACCATGCCTACAGTAAAGAACACCATGTCTACAGTAATAAGACCCATTGCCCTACAGGTAAAGAACCACCATGCCTACAGTAAAGAACACCTGCTACAGTAAAGAACAACCATGCACATAAAGAAACACCATGCCTACAGTAAAGAACACCATGTCTACAGTAAAGAACACCATGTCTACAGTAAAGAACCATGTCTAGTAAGACACTATGACAGTAAAGAACACCATGCCCTAACAGTAAGAACACATGCCTACAGTAAAGAACACCATGCTACAGTAAAGAACACAAGCCTACAGTAAAGAACACCATGCACTACAGTAAAGAAACACCATGCTACAGTAAAAACACCATGCCTACATAAAGAACACATGCCTACAGTTAAAGAACACCATGTCTACAGTAAAGAACACATTCTACAATAAAGAACACCAATGCTACAGTAAAGAACACCATGCCTTCAGTCAAAGAACACCATGTCTACAATAAAGTAACACATGCCTCATGTAATAGAACACCATGTCTACAGTAAAGAACACCATGTCTACATAATAAAGAACACCATGCCTACAGTAAGAACACCATGTCTACAGTAAAGAACACCATGTCTACAATAAAGAACACCATGTCTACAGTAAAGAACACATGCCTACAGTAAAGAACACCATGCACTACAGTAAAGAACACCATGCCTACAGTAAAAGAACACATGTCTACAGTAAAGAACCACCATGCTACAGTAAAGAACACCATGCCTAACATAAAAACATCACCATGCTACATACAAATGTCTACAGTAAAGAACACCATGCCTACAGTAAAGAACACCATGCCTACAGTAAAGAACACCATGCCTACAGTACAACACGACGGTGGGAGCATCCTGTTGTGGGGGTGTGTGAACCTCCTCTGACTGGTACTGATACACACAGCGGGGTCAGAAAACCACACTTGCTGTTACGAATCTTTGGATCTAAAATCTCTATGCGCCTGTAAAGAGTCGAACACATCGCACCGAATGTGGATTCCCATTCGTCTACCGATCGTTCAGCATGCTGTTGATGTCTGGAAAAGTACCCTCGGCAGGCAGACGCTATTGGTGTGTCTGAGCCTTAACTGTCACTTTCTTTATAAAGGAACCTTTATGCTTTCAGATAAATCATGTGCTCTGAGTGGGCATATGAACAACATTCATTATTGCATTATAAATATGGAAATTATTAGATTATGTCACCAATTCTAGGTTTCAATGCATTCTCAAATGAATTAAACCTCTCACAATTCCAGGGAGCTACGGTTAGATTCTGAGATCTGGATGGTGTGAGGGAAGTGTGTTCTGATGACTAAGACAGGACAGTATGATAGGAGATGTGACCCAGAGACTCTGCTTGGCTGGAGTGTCACTAGTGAAACAACAGAATGTCACAGAGCAGGGAAAAGGCATATTTTATCTTGATTCATTCTTCTCTGTTTTCTAGAGTGGCTGGGATCAGATATTATGAGTGACAAGTGTGTGCTTCGTAAACAACAGTTGTAGACTAACAATGAAATGGTTACCTACGGGCCTTTCCCAATGATGCAGAGAGAAAGAATAGAAAAGTAATAATACATAATAATAAAATAAATAATAAATACACAATGAGTATCGATAAGCAGGCTATATACATGGGGTACCAGTACCGAGTTCATGTGCTGGTGTAGGTACCTGGCTCTGTCAGTCTGTATGTGGAGTTCAGACATGTTCCCAATAGAGAGAGAGTTCAGACATGTTCCCAATGGAGAGAGAGTACAGGATGGAGTATAGAGAGAGCGTACAGGATGGAGTATAGAGAGAGAGTACAGGATGGAGTATAGAGAGAGAGTACAGGATGGAGTATAGAGAGAGAGTACAGGATGGAGTATAGAGAGACTGAGTACAGGATGGCAGTATAGAGAGCGAGTACAGGATGGAGTATAGTGTAATATATATAGTATAAGAGAGAGATTTCA
>NW_019942627.1:624540-675532 GCF_002910315.2 Salvelinus sp. IW2-2015
ATACAAATAACAAAAGTTAACTAACGAACGTCCCATGTGGCAAAACGGACACAGAGACAAACCACAAACCACGTGAAAAACAGGCAACCTTATTGGCTCATCCGAGACCATGCCCCAAAACACCTGGCTCTGATTGAGAACTATAGGCTAATGACAACTTAGAAACAATAACTTGACTGCCACCCCAACCGCCCTGGACCATACTAAATAAAGCAACAAAGGAGATAACGGTCGAATGTGCGCAGGCGGGTAATAATTGATTGAACATGATTTTGGAAAGGCACAACTGTATAGTATATGGTCCCACAGTTGCAGTGATCATGTTCGAGAAAAAACAAGCCATGAGGTCGGAGAATTGTCCGTAGAGCTCAGAGACGGTTGTGGAGAGGCACAGATCTGGGGAGGTACCAAAAATTCTGGATTTGAAGGTCCCCAAGAAACAGGTGCTCAATCTTCTTAAAATGAAGAGTTTGGTAACACCAGAATCTTCCATAGAGTGCCACCCGGCCAAACTGAGAAATCGGGGGGAGGGCTTGGTCAGGTAGGTGACCAAATCCATGGTCACTCTGACAGAGCTCAGAGTTCCTCTGTGAAAGATGAGAAAGCTTCCGAAGGACAACTCTCGTAGCACTCCAAAATCAACTTTTGATGTGAAAGTTTGCGACGAGACTCCCGCTTGGAGTTGCCGAGACCTAAAGGGCTGCTGACTGAGAACAGTTTCGGGTCTTGATGACACACATTGAACCTTTGGCTGAAGGCAAGCGTCACGTCTGCGAACCTGGACATCCTACGGTGAAGCAGGTGTTGACAGTTTCTGCTGTGGGATGGTTTTCAAGTGGCAGGACTGGGACTGGGCAGGATCACGGGAGATGAGGGAGCAATGTACAGGAGGGATCTTGATGAAACTGTTCAGAGGCGCTAGACACCCTAAGCAGCCAAGACCTAAAATAGCGTGCGCAACCTCAACTATCAACCTGCAGGTGAGGGATCTGCAAGAGAATGGGCAGAACTCCACAATAAGGGGTGCCAAGTTGTAGTTCCATACCCAGAGATGTAATCGCTGTAATCGTGCCAAAGTTGTTCAACAAATCCTGGTAAGGGTGATCTTATGACCGATGTATTCCATTTTTATTTTAATATTAGCAAAAAAAAATCTGAGACCTGCTTTTACGTCGTCATTATGAGTATGTGTGTGTAATTGATGAGGGAAAACATTACTTATGTTAGAACAGGCTGTAACGTTACAAATGTTGGAAGTCAGGGGTCATTGTACATTATGCCATTCACACCCCAGGGCTTATGACTGTGCGTCAGAGTGGGCAGGTGTGACAGTGCGGTTAGGGTACGTTTTTACTGTAACACTGAAGCATTTTGTGCATGTAAACCGGGTAGCATTTGCTCACGGCAGAGAAGGTCCATTTACTTGTCACGTCTGTGTGGTGTGGGATGGTGTGTGTGTGTGTGTGTGTGTGTGTGTTGTGTGTGTGTGTGTGTGTGTGTGTGTGTGTGTGTGTGTGTGTGGTGTGTGTGTGTGTGATGTGGCGTGCGTGCTGCGTGGTGAGCTAATAACGTGCGGGTGCGTGCGTCAACATTGTGTGTGGCCCCCAGCCACTGCGTTTCAGAATTTTAGAGGGTCTGGTTCACGGCAAATGTATCTGCCCCGTCAGCCAGATGAGAATATTCCATGATTCACCTTGAGGACTGATCAGTCACTCTTTTCGTCCTACGCCTCTTGTCAGAGGATTTGGTTTCCGCCTATATTCAGTGTACCATATGATAAGCAAACCCATTCTCTGCACCTTTAACATGTGCTGAACCTGTCTAATTTCAGGAGGTTCCCACCTTCAAGGTCTGTTCAATACACAAACTGGGCCCTGAACCTGTAGCTAAATAACATGAGACATTCAAAGTCAGTGTGTCGGTAAGTGTGTTTGGTGCAACCTTATAAAGTACTTAAGTGTAGTGCTTGGAGTTAATATATGGCTGGGAAACAAGGCTGCAAGCTCTATGGAACGAATTGTGGTTACCGTAGCTCCAGCACCATAACTCTACACTTAAGGTTCAGGGAGGGATTGGTGAGGACGACGCAAGCGCAGTAGTTGCGGATAAATGGCTAGAAAATCACAAGAACCCAGCAATATACACACAACACACAAAGCCCGCACACACAAGAACACGTATGGCGGGAAGACAAGGAGGATGTAGTGATTAGGAAGGCAGAGTCGTGCTGTTTGCGTGTTGTTTTGATGTGGGTGAGACTAGTTAGCTGGTGGAATTTAATAACGTGTTGTTTGAATTGCTGTGTTGAGATACTAAGTTAGCTGGTTTATTAAGGTGTGTTTGAAAGCTGTGTTGAGATACGTAGTTAGCTAGGGTTTATTACGTGTTGTTTGATTGCTGTGATGAGATACTAGTTGCTGGGTTTTTTAACGTGTTGTTTGATTGCTGTGTTGAGATCTAGTGGGTTTAAGGTGTTGAGTTGTTAGATATAGGTTTTATTAACGTGTTGTTTGATTGCTTGTTGAGTACTAAGTTATCTGGGTTTATTACGGTATTGGAAGTTTAATATGGGTTTTATTTGGTACGCCCTGCTAGTATTCTTTGTTTTCTTTATTATTTTAGTTAGGTCGGGTGGTGAACATGGGTAATGTTTGTGTTTTTGTCCGTTTTGAAGGTACGGTTTTATGGTAATAGGGGGTGTTGGTTTAGTGTAGAGTTTTGTGTTGAGTGTGAATGTTTCTGGTATGTCTTGGTTTGAGTGTATGTTTCTAGTATGTCTATGTGGTTGCTGAATGTTCTCAATCAGAGACGATGCTTTCATGTGTCTCTGATTGGGAGCCATTATTTAAGGCAGCCATAGATCATGATTTTGGGTTAATTGTCTATGTGTAGGGTTTGTGTCAGCACTATTTTTTCTATATAGCCTTCCACGGTCGTCTGTTTTTATTTGTTAGTTGTGTTAGTGTTCGTTTCGTGGACAAAATTTTCTCTCTTCTAATAAAAGAGATGTATTTTTCACACGCTGCGCTTGGTCCAATCCTCACGCAAAAGATCGTGACATTATTAACTGTGTTTGATGGGCTGTGTTGAGTACGATAGTTAGCGGGTTTTATTAAACGTTGTTGTTGTTGCTGTGTTGAGATACTAAGTTGGCTGGGTTTTATTAACGTGTTGTTTGATTGCTGTGTAGATTACTAAGTTACTGGGTTTTATTAGTGTTGTTTGCATTGCGTGTAGTTGAGAATACTAAGTTTAGCGGGTTTTAATTAACGTGTTGTTCTGATTGCTTGTCGTTGAGATACTAAGTTAGCTGGGTTTATTAAGTGTTGTTTGATTGCTGTGGTTGAGATACTAGTGCAGGTATTTGATTAACGTGTTGTTTGTTTGCTGTTGAGATACTAAGTTAGCTGGGTTTTGTATTAATGTTTGTTTTGATTGCTTGTGTGAGATACTAAGTTAGACTGCGGTTTTATTACGTGTTAGTTGTGCTGTGTAGTGAAATACTAGTTAGCTTGGTTTTATTACAATGTGTTGTTGCTCTGTTGTCTGCCACAATTCTAAACCATATTAAAGCGACCTCCTTCTTAACAAAAAGACAAATGCACCCTGTCTCTCCTTCCCACAGATGGTGAGTCTGATCACCTACTAGACCTTGTGTAGGTTATCCACTGGGGGGTACTAAGCTAACTAGGATAGTTTTAAGTGGTCATATCATGGATATTTAGCTATTTGATTTTGAATTTTAAGAATGCCTTTAGGTTATTTAAGAGATTTTTTTATTATATATCAGAATTTGGCCTTGTACTTTTTATAAACATAGAAACGCATTGAATAACCCATTCAGAAAGTAGCAACAACAACAACACCAAAAAGGATATAGATAAAGTCAGGAAATATATTATATTTTTGGACACAGTATTTTAACCCTTATTTTTTTGTTGCACAAAACTACCTCCATACTTTCCATTAGTTTTAGGGTTACACGTCAGGCCAGTCGCCGTAACATTGTGGGCGGTTCGAGAATGTTGGTAGGTTTCCCCTTTCATAGTTGGGCATCATCTTAGTTTGGCTCAACGGTTCAGCGCTACAGACAGAAGTGGCCATTCGGCGTACGGCTCCGATGAGTCCCGTGACTCTTGTAGGGCGGTAGCAGTAAAAGGTGAGACCATTGTGTTCATGAGAGTCAGTTTATTGGCCACCGTATAGACCGTTTTTCGTTGGAGAAGCCATTTTCCGGGAGTCTCCTGGATGAATAAACACGCTGTAGCTCTGCCTCCTCCACCGTAAACGCGGAAGGCCCGACATAGGCGGGATGCAGTGAATCTGAGATGCAGCCATGCAAAAAAGGATGCTCTCGCTTAAACGGACGATTTTGACGTGGGATTCTTTTTATTAGTTTTATAGTTTAGACTCTTAAGGATTGTTAATTCCACTTCATGGTATGGATAACCAGCGAAATAGATTTGTTTGTTTTCAAATGTCTAAGCACCATTTAAAACATGAATTCGATGACAGGACAGAATGCTGACAGAGGAACGAATGTGCAGTACTGTAATGTTGTGCAAGCCTGGACATGTATGTACTACTCCCCCATGCGAATGGTGGATATCCCATCCCAGCTCCCCTGGTGGCTTTGGGGTCCACAGATTCACTGTAGAGATGAGGAGAGAGAAGAAACAGGGTATGGAGTGCGGGATGAGTGCGGATGAGTGCTTATGGGAGCGCTTGATTGTGGCAGCTTGTCTTTGGCACCACTATGTAAGTGGGACTAGAAAGGTCACCCCTTTTCAAACATGTTCACCTTTTGTTTGCGTTACAGCCTGAAATAGAAGCAAAAATGTGACTTTTTACTGCTTTATTTTACACGTAACCCATATATCCAAGTGAAAAAAATAGATTTAAAACTCCTATTAAATTAATTACATTAAACAGGTAAAAACCACTATTTGGTATGTGAACACCCGCCTTGTAATTGCAATTGCAACTTGCTGAGGCTATAGCCAACACCTTCCAGATCACAAATAAAGCTACGATTGGCTTCGCATCTATGATCACATTTAATAGTGACTTTGATTAGTTCCGAATTGCCAGGAACTCAACTGTTAGTAGTGCAATTCAAAAGCAAGATACACTATGGCGGAAAGGTACTTCAATAAGATTACGAGATAAAAGCGTGGAACGGCCACAAGTCAGAGAGGATAATAAAAAGATTTCAAGGCTTTGTCTACCTGGCGAACAGTTATACTATTTATTAGAAGTGGAAGGTGTATGGCACCACCAGACCCTGCAGTGATGGCGTCCATCCAAACTGGATGATCGGCAAGGAGGAGATACTGATCAGTAGAGGCTACCAAGAAGAAATGGCCACTTTGAGGAGCTATCAGGCCTTTTATGGCAAAGATGTCAATCTGTGGATGTGACACACAATATCACACAGCTCTCCACGAATCTGCGCCTTATTTGGGAGGGTGGCAAGAAAACACACTCCTCAAAAAAGCCACATCAAGTTCGTGTGAGCTTTGCCAACAAAAGCACATTGTAGATTCTGAGGCCAAGTGGCAAAGGTGTTGTGGTCAGATGAGACCAAAATTGAACTTTTTGGCATGAACGCAAAACGATATGTCTGGCGAAAACCCAATACTGTCACACCCTGATCTGTTTTCACCTGTCCTCCACCTCTCCAGGTGTGCTTATTTTCCCCAGTGTATTTATCTGTGTTTTCGTCTTCTTGTGCCAGTTCATCTTGAATGTCCAAGTCAACAGTGTGTTTTTCCTGTGCTCTGATTTTTCTATTCTCTTTTTGTAGTGCCTCCGGTTTTGACCCTTGCCTGTTCTGGACGTAAGTACCACCTGCTGACCATTCTGCCTGCCTTGACGACGAGTTGTCTGACACTCTGTACCTCCTGGACTCTGAACTGGTTTTGACCTTTTGCCTGTCCACGACCATTCTCTTGTCCTTTTTGGATTAAATACATATCAAAGACTACCATCTGCCCCCGTCCTGAATCTGGGTCTCGCCTGTGCCCTTATGAATACATTCTTCACCCAAAGAACACATGTCTACAGTAAAGACACCATGTTACAGTAAAGAAAACCATGTCTACAGTAAAGAACAACATGGTCTACAGTAAAGAACACCATGTCTACAGTAAAGAACACCATGTCTACAGTAAAGAACACCATGTCTACAGTAAAGACACCATGCCTACAGTAAAGAACACATGTCTACAGTAAAGAACACATGTCTACAGTAAAGAACACCATGTCTACAGTAAAGAACACAGTCTACAGTAAAAATCACAGTAGCCCTACTGTATAAGTAACACATGCACACAATTCTACAGTAAAGAACACCATGCCTACAGTTAAACACCAGTGTCTACAGTAAAGAACTACATGGTCTACATAAAGAACACCATGCCAGTAAAGAAACATGTTACAGTAAAGAAACCATGCTAGTAGAAGCAACCATGCCTACAGTAAAGAACTAACCATGCCTACAGTAAAGAACACCATGCCTAAGTAAGAACACCTATGACTACAGTAGAAAGAACACCTGCTACAGTAAAGAACACCATGCTACAGTAAAGAAACCATGGGCCATACAGTAAAGAACACCATGCTACAGTAAGAAAACCACAATGAATCAGTAAAGGAAGCACCATGCCTACGTAAGAACACCAATTGCTACAGTAAAGAACCCAGCTACAGTAAAGCCCATGTACTCAGTAGAACACATCCTACAGTAAAGAACACCATGCCTAAGTAAAGAACACCATGCCTACAGTAAGAAACACCATGCTTACATAAGCAACTACATGCCCTTAAGTAAAGAACACCAGTGCTACAGATAAAGAACACCATGTCCTCAGTAAAGAACACCATGTCTACAGTAAAGACCATGTCTACATAGTACTACAGTAAACCTGACTACAGTAAGAACCCATTCCTACAGTAAAGAACACCATGCTACAGTAAAGAACACCATGCCTACAGATTAAAGAACATGCAACTACAGTAAGAGCACATGCTACAATAAGAACACCATGCCTACAGTAAAACACATGTCTAAGTAAGAACCATGTTACATAAAGAACACCATGCTCTAGTAAGAACACCATGCCATACCAGTAAAGAACACCATGTCTACAAGTAAAGAAACCATGTTACAGTAAAGACACCATGTCTACAGTAAAAGAACACCATGCCTACAGTAAGAACATGATCTACAGTAAAGAACACCATGTCTACATACAAAGCCCGCTCAGTAAGAAACACCAGCCCTACAGTAAAGAAACCATGCCTTACAGTAAGAAACACCATGCCTACAGTAAAGACACCATGCCTCAGTAAAGAACACCATGCTCGTTAAAGTAACATGCATCACCGTAAAGAACCTGCATCCAGTAAAGAAACATGCTAAGTAGACACAGCTCGAAGTAAGGAAACATGCTACAGTAAAGAACACGTCTACAGTAAAAGAACACCATGTACAGTAAAGAACCCAGCCATGACATGCTACAAGTAAGAACACCATGCCTACAGTAAGAAGACCATTGCTACATAAGAAAACACATCTCCAGCCTAGTAAAGACACATGTGCTACTGTTTAGAAGAACACCATGTCTACAGTAAAGAACCATGTTACAGTAAAGATACAACCAGTCTACAGTAAAGAAACTGCTACAGTAAAACCATGCCTAACAGTAAGAACACCATGCAATCTACAGTAAAGAACACGCGTACAGTAAAGACACCTGCTACATAAGAACAGCCATGTAAGATAAAGAACACAGTCATAAGAACATGCTACAGTAAAGAACACCAGTCTACAGTAAAGAACAGCTTACTAAGAACACATGCTACAGTAAAGAACACCATGCCTCAGTAAGAACACGATGTTCTAACAAGATAAAGAACTCCATGCCTACAGTAAAGAAACCATGTTACAGTAAAGAACACCATGTCTACAATAGACAAACATGCCTACAGTAAAAAGACACCATGTCTTACAGATAAAAAGAACCATGTCCTAAATAAGAACACCATGTCTACAGTAAAGACCACCATGCCTACAGGTAAAGACACCATGCCTACAGTAACAAGACCATGCACAGTGAGGAACCAGTGTCTACAGTAAAGAACACATGCTACAGTAAGAACACCATGCCTACAGTAAGAAAACATGCTACATACACCGACGTGGGAGCACTGTTGTGGGGTGTGGTAACCTCTGAAGTACTGATACAACAGCGGGGTCAGAAAACACATTGCTGTTTACGAATTTTTGGATCTAAATCTCTATGCGCCTGTAAAGAGTCGAACACATCGCACCGAATGTGGATTCCCATTCGTTACCGATCGTTCAGCTCTGCTTTGTGGTCTGGAAAAGTCCCTCGGCAGCAGACGCTATTGGTGTGTCTGAGCCTTAACTGTCACTTTCTTTTAAGGAACCTTTATGCTTTCAGATAATCATGTGCTCTGAGTGGGCATATGAACAACATTCATTATTGTTATAAATATGGAAATTATTAGAGTATGTCACCCAATTCTAGGTTTCAATGCTTCTCAAATGAATTAAACCTCTCCACAATTCCAGGAGCTACGGTTAGATTCTGAGATCTGGGTGGTGTAGGGAAGTGTGTTCTGATGACTAGACAGGACAGTATGATAGGAGATGGGCCAGAGACTCTGCTTGGCTGGAGTGTCACTAGTGAAACAACAGAATGTCACAGAGAGAGGGAAAGGCATATTTTATCTTGATTCATTCTTCTCTGTTTTCTAGAGTGGCTGGGACAGATTTATGGACAAGTGTGTGCTTCGGAAACAACAGTTGTAGACTAACAATGAAATGGTTCTAGGCCTTTCCCAATGATGCAAGAGAGAAAGAATAGAAAGTAATAATAATAATAAAATAATAATAAATACACAATGAGTATCGATAGCAGGCTATATACATGGGGTACCAGTACCGAGTTCATGTGCTGGTGTAGGTACTGCCCGTCAGGTCTGTCTGTTGGGATTCAGGAATGTTCCCATGAGAGAGAGTTCAGACATGTCCCAATGGAGAGAGATCAGGTGAGAGTATAGAGAGAGCGTACAGGATGGAGCTATAGAGAGAGAGTACAGATGGAGTTAGAGAGAGAGTACAGGATGGAGTATAGAGAGAGAGTACAGGATGGAGTATAGAGAGAGAGTACAGGATATTAGAGAGGAGTACGGATAGGAGTATAGAGGAGTACAGGATGGAGTTAGTGCTTATACAGTATAGTATAGAGAGAGAGTTCAGGGTGAGTATAGTATATATATACACTGCTCAAAAAAATAAGGGAACACTTAAACAACACATGTAACTCCAAGTCCAATCACACTCTGTGAAATCAAAACTGTCCCTTAGGAAGCAACACTTGATTGCAATAAATTTCACATGCTGTTGCCAATTGGAATAGACAAAGGTGGAATTATAGGCAATAGGCAAGACACCCCCAATAAAGGAGTGTTGCAGGTGGTGACCACAGACACTTCTCCCAGTCCTTGTTCGTGGCTGATGTTTTGGTCCTTTTGAATCGCTGGCGGTGCTTTCACTCTAGTGGTAGCATGGACGGAGTCTACAACCCACACAAGTGCTCAGGGTAGTGCAGCTATCCCAGGATGGATCAATCGAGGTGTGGCAAGAAGGTTTGCTGTGTCTGTCACGCGTAAGGTTCCAGAGCATGGAGGCGCTACCAGGAGACAGGCCAGTAATCAGGAGACGTGGAGGAGGACCGTAGGAGGCAGACAACCCAGCAGCAGGCGGCTACCCTCCGGCCTTTGTGCAAGAGGAGCAGGTGGAGCCTGCCAGAGCCTGCAAAATGGACCTCATTCAGGCCACAAATGTGCATGTGTCTGCTCAAACGGTCAGAAACAGACTCCATGGGTGGTATTGAGGCCGACGTCCACAGGTGGGGGTTGTGCTTAACGGCCCAACACCGTGGAGGACGTTTGGCATTTGCCAGAGAACACCAAGATTGGCAATGTCGCACTGGCGCCTTGTGCTCGTTACGTAGTGAAAGCAGGTTTCACTGAGAATGCTGACAGACAGTGACGAGGTGTGGGAGCGCGTGGGAACGTTCTGTGCTTGGCAATCCTCCAGAATTGACCGGTTTGGCGGTGGGTCAGTCATGGTGTGGGGTGGCTTTCTTGGGGGGCCGCACCCTCCATGTGCTCGCCAGAGGTAGCCTGACTGCCATTAGGTACCGAGTGAGATCCTCAGCCCCTTGTGAGACCATATGCTGGTGTGGGGTGGCCTGGTGCCTCTAATAGCAAACAATGCTAAGACCTCATGTGGCTGGAGTGTCGCCAGTTCCTGCAAGAGAGGGCATTGATGCTATGAATGGCTGCTCGCCCGTTCCCAGACTGAATCCAATTGAGCAATCGTAGTGAATCATGTTCGCTCATCCACCAACGCCCATGCACCACAGGAATGTCCAGGGAGTTGCGGATGCTTTAGTCACGAAGTCTGGAGGAGATTCCTCAGCGAGACCATCCGCCACCTCATCAGGAGCATGCCCAGGCGTTGTAGGGAGGTCATACAGGCACGTGGAGGCCACACACACTACTTAGCCTCATTTTGACTTGTTTTAAGGACATTACATCAACGTTGGATCAGCCTGTAGTGTGGTTTTCCACTTTAATTTTGAGTGTGACTCCAAATCCAGACCTCCATGGGTTGATAAATTTGATTTCCATTGATCATTTTTGTGTGATTTTGTTGTRAGCACATTCAACTATGTAAAGAAAAAAGTATTTAATAAGAATATTTCATTCATTCAGATCTAGGATGTGTTATTTTAGTGTTCCCTTTATTTTTTTGAGCAGTGTATATAGTATAGAGAGAGAGTTCAGGGTGGAGTATAGTATATATATATATAGTATAGAGAGAGAGTACAGGGTGGAGTATAGAGAGAGAGGAGATTTAAATAGAGACTATTAGCTGAAACCCACAAAATTGAGGCTCACCTAAGTTCTAGTCAAGCAGCTGGCAGTCAGGGTGCAGGGACGCACGCACACACACACACGCACGCACACACACACATTCAGAAGACAGACTCCTATTAGAGTTAATAAAGCTATCTGCTCCTGTCAGATTATAGCAGTGCAGCATCTAGCTCCATTGGTTCCAATTTACATTTCTCAACGAGCCAGACCCCGTCTCAAATTGAGCCAAGCGTGGGGAATATGAGAGCAGAAAATGAGATGGCTCTATCTGACGCTGCTTCTCCAGCTGCAAGGGCCGGAAATCTCCACCAAAATCCCACGCACTCATACACACGTGTACATGCACGTGAAGGTCCACATGCACACACTCATTACACAAAGACGCACAAACGAATGCAAGAACACTCACACAAAACGCTCACACACTCTCGCGTCATGTGTCTACCCAGTTAGTCAACCTCAGTGTCTCAGAAAGCAGGGCTCTTTACGGTAACTAACAGTAAGGAACAGTATTAATAGCAGTCTGAGTTGGCTACTGCTGGTCTCTGGTCTCTGGTCTGGGAACAAACCACATGGAGGCAGCCAGGTGAATCAAAATAGGAGAGACAGAGACAGGCAGTAGACCCACAGGCCCAACATGTCCATCTGAATGAGTGTTTATTGAAGATTTCAGCTCAGCAGTAAGTTGTACACCGAGCTGTAGGCAGACAGGCTGGGCAGCGGGCACAGTGTCTGCAGAAACACATCAAAATGATATAGGAATCTTCTCGTCTACTCAGGTCAGCACAGAATATGTATAGGCTCTCTGGAATCTGGAACCCACCTGTTGTGACTGCAGGTTGTGTATGTGTGTTAGCGTCTGCAGTAGTCTGTGACTGCAGGTTGTGTAGGGCTGCAGTAGTCTGTGACTGCAGGTTGTGTAGGGCTACAGTAGTCTGTGACTGCAGGTTGTGTAAGGGCTACAGTATCTGTGGACTGCAGGTTGTGTAGGCTGCAGTAGTCTGTGACTGCAGGTTTGTGTATGAGGCTGCAGTAGTCTGTGACTCGCAGGTTGTTGTAGGGCTGCAGTAGTCTGTGGACTGGCAGGTTGTGGTCAGGGCTGCAGTAGTCTGTGACTGCAGGTTGTGTAGGGCTGCACAGTAGTCTGTGACGTTCGAGTTGTGTAGGGCTGCAGTAGTCTGTGGACTGCGGTTGTGTAGGGCTGCAGTAGTCTGTGACTGCAGGTTGTGTAGGGCTGCAGTAGTCTGTGACTGCAGGTTGTGTAGGGCTGCAGTAGTCTGTCTGCAGCCAGGCATGTCTGCAGGTTGTGACTGTGTGTTCAGGGTGAAGTGTTCTCCTCCCATCATGAATTATTCAAACTGAGTGTGGCTGTGTCTGATGCTGCTGCTGGTTCCCCTCTCACAGCTCATACTCGCATGTAAACACACTCTCTCTCTCTCTCTCTCTCTCTCTCTCTCTCTCTCTCTCTCTAATACTGATTTATTGTGAGATATTAGATAACAGCACTCTTCACACTCCTTCCTACAGGCCTCCCACACAAACACAACAAACACACAGAGAGCACTATTTTTAAAGTGGGAACATGTGTAAGCACATTTTCACCCCCCCCCCCCAGGTACCATCGCTCACAAACCTGCTCCTCCCAGCGGGTTACTGCTCTAGCCTCCCTGGGCATTGCCTCCTGCCACCAGCTAAAAATACCGACGCCCGGGCAGGGAGAGAAACCATACCAAGCACCACGAATACAGACTCACTACTGTCACCTATATTCACACACACACGTAGGTCTACAGAGCCATTCTTTAATTGTATGCTGCGCACTCACTCAAAGACACATTTACACTGAGAAAATACACTGATCCGTTTGGTGTAAGAATCCCTCCAAATCAGCCAATACAATGTCTGAATATGACATAACTTCGTGCCAAATTATCCCCCCTAAAACGAACAGTCCTAAAAGCGGCCATGTCAGGCTACTTTCTCAGCTAGCCTACTCCTGCATAAAGCCTACTCCTGCATAAAGCCTACTCCTGCATAAAGCCTACTCCTGCATAAAGCCTACTCCTGCGGTATATTAAGAGCAATACGGAACACAGTATAGTAGCTCACCAAAGTTTGTCCAGGATTTACACAAGCACTGCTAAATGGCAGAAAAATGTATTTGTTTCTGTAAACACGAGTGTGTAGCAATATTGGCAGTCTGTAATGACTAATAGCATGTGGGCCAATATGCATTTGATCAAAGTCATATTGAAACCATGATCATAATATGGATATGGTGATACAATTCTGGATAGGCCTATACTGAATTGTTTTCTCTGAACAGCATATAATTCAACTTGAATTATGCGTATATTTTATGGTATGGTACATTTCACAATTCGTTTTCTTTATTTTGATTTATTTTATATTTTGTATAAAAACAACCATTAGCCTATGGAAAGTGGGAATAAATCACGTCACCAAGTTTTGGTCCATCACAGAATAATCTGACCAAGCAGTAGCCTTAGAACACATTCAACAATCAATCATTCATAGGCTATGGCTTGTAAAATAGTACAATGTGCTGCTAAAACGTTACCAATATATTTATCAGCAAAAATATACATTTTTCATGGGGTCAGTTCAAATGAAGTGCAATGAGAAGATCTCACAAGGTCCTGAAGAAAAAAGAATACACTTTTACAGGGACGGTAGGCCATAACGACGAGGGGAAACTAGAGCATGGCTCAACTTTCCCAGTGTTGCAAAAGGCCTCAGTTAATTAAAACGAAACAATAAAATAAAAAAATAAAAAATACGTATATACAGGCCCAAGTAAATGAATAAATTAACATTTGTAGGCCTGATAGGCAAACTTTGGATCCCTAAAATCTAAATTTTAACATTAAAATGCTGGCCATGCGTAATGCGAAGCATGTGCGTGTATGTTGAAATTGTACCTCGTCGAAGTTGTTGAAAACGTTTTTCTTTCACCATAAGTAAACACAAGAGGAGCTAGAAGTTAGCAATAAGAATAAAACATATATTTAGGCTAATTATAAAGAGTATTGTCATCATCAGAATCATTAGGCCTATAGTCAATGATAACGATGAATAACCTAAATGACTGTGTAATTATCGTTATTATAATTACCATGATTAACCTCTACATTCTGAGAACCATTAAAAGTGACATAGAATCTTAGTCGTCATGAAATCGGCTAGTTTTAAACGTCGAAAACTTCCACGTTTTCATTGCCCTTACTCTTTAACTTATCTCAAAACACACACACATGGTCAAGTTGTCCTAAATCCGCCTATATCCCAGTGTATTATTTTAGAGTATGGGTTTTATAATATCCAGCCCATGCGAGTCGTGGTTCCGCTCGAAGCCCCAAAGTAGGGCGTTACGGATTGAAGAGTGGTCGGACTGCATTACTACTGTAGTTGATTTACGACTTTCTTTGCTCTGAAATGATAGATTATATGATATCTGGCAACAAAACGCAGTGAATATTTCCAAAAGGACGTTAAAGGATGTCCTAAAAAGAGTAAGCTTAAACCACAACAGAATCTGCGTGTGGCCACGCTGACCAACAGACAGAGGAAACTTACATTTTTTTAATAAATAACACATTTGGGCTAAATAAAAAACATTCTAACACGTAGGCTACTTGCAGAGTTATCAACCCTAGATGTGCCTGGCCTATAGTCTAGGCCCATAGTTTATTTTCGGTTCACTTTAAAATGATATGGTCCATTTATAAATAAGGTAGGTTAATTGCCGTTGTCAACATGTAAATATTTTCTTCACAGATATGTAGCCTATCAAATACATATTTTACTGCAAATATAGATGCATAGAACTAATCTACATTTTTCATACAAGGCAATAGCCTAGGCCTACTAAAATAAGCTACACTTTTATAGCCATGTCCCCATTTTTAGTTCTGCACTCTTAAACGCAAATAAACCGATATGATAGTTCCACGTTGTTTCCATGTTGAAATAAACGGAGAGAATTTGGATTTGTGCTAAACATTTGCTTTATGAGAGGGACTTAAGTAGCCTGTGACAGGGAGGGGGTTTCTGACTTTACCCGGACATGATGACACCGTGCCTCGAGCACAAAAACAGTATTAAACAAGGGAGACAATTCCTCTCTCCTCTCCTCTGCGGAGCATGAGCTTTCTGTTTCTGATAGAAGGGTTTTTGATAGTTATATTATTACAGATAGGATATGCAAGAGCGTGTGAGGCTTCAACGGTGAGAACGGCTCGACACTGACACTCCCTGGCAGACAGACAGGGTGTTGCGGACAGCCATCATTAGGTGTACACCATAGCAGACGTCATAAACAATAAGTAATAGGCTTACCAACGGGTAGGCCTATACACTGTAATTGTCCTCGGGTTGAGTGTAAGCTACAACAATATTTCCTGAACACAAATTGTATATATCTAATAGGCCTACATATCGACTAAATTGCATCTACATAGCTTACATTAGCACCATACGAGACATAAACCGAACTTCATGAACAATACATCAGTTCATAAACAGCCTAAGTAGGCCTAAACAATAATTAGGCTAACATAAAAATGGAATGACTAGGCCTATATTTGACTTCAATACTGTAGGATATGTCGAGGACTGGCCCGCCGAAATCGAGCTGTGTGGGCTCCTGGAAATAGTGAGGTGAATAAAAGTACGAAACAGTAAAAGCAGAAGTCGATAGGCTATTAACGTGCTGTTTAATCGAAAATATCAAAGATGAAATCATCTCAAAATATCTAAAGTTTCTGAAAACAAAAGACATTAGTCAGATTAATGCCAGAGACACTTGCATTTAATTAACCTATATATCAAATCGAAAAACAAAAGTCACTTCATAATCTCCAAACTTGGTTTATTAACCGGTGATAGACTGACGGCCTGTGAGTTAGGCAATAATATAAAGAAGATGAGAAGAGGCGACACGCGCGTGCAGTATAGTCTACATGCATGGAGCGAGGACTAACCGCTTTGTAGAAATAATAACTCCTTCCCGGTATAATACATTATAATACATTGACCATGTTAAATAGCTATGATATGGGTTGAAATCTAGGCGAATGTATTACCCAAAGACAGAAGTTGTTTTATATGGCCTAAACTTTGACCACTCACGGTGCATGGCCCATAGGCCTAATCTGACCTTTGAGCAGTATTCGTTGTTAATTTTGATACCATATATTCGAAAGCCATTTTTTATAGGCCTATTCAAGCGTTGTGCTTCCCTACAAGAAGAACACAAAAGTGATGCTGGTCGCCTATGAAGGCTGTATAGGCCTACATGATGTACTGCCACGTTGTTGCAACAAAGAATACGCCGGGGAAATGCAGTCTAGTCGCTCGCATGTTTTCAGTTGTTCAATGTCTTAAACTTTTCACTTCAATTGTATATAGGCCTATGCCAATATGTTTACAATTGAATTATGTTACAATTCGTAATTTAACATTTTTTTAATATTATATTACATGTTCTCTACTTTGAATTATTCCCATGTAGTAACAAGTCAATAATAGCATGACGATAAATCATTACATTTTACTGAGCTCACCCCTTGATTAGTATTTGGCTCTGTCTGACTATCGACGGTCCAAGTAGCCTACATTCATTTCGTAATCAAAGTGCAATTACAGATGAGCCTTGCCCTTTGGAACTATAGGCCAGTCATCTCATCATTTGCGCCTGTGTGTGTGTGTGTGTATGTGCACGCGCGCGCGCATGTGCGAGCGATAATAAACAACCTGTCGAGATTGGCCTATTTAAGAAAAAGTAGCCAATGGGTTAATCAATGGAAATATCGAGTGGATGATTCCTTGCGCTACGGGATTTTATTCTTTAGAGTGTGCGTGTTCCTTCCAGCACGTCCCCATAAAGTGGGCTATATTGATATAATCCAATACACCATCCGTGTATGAATACTAATGAATATGAATAGGCTGCATTTTCTAAATCACATCTATTTAGGCCAATGTCTGATCAGCTTGGGTAAGAAGCTAAGCGGAGGTCCACCGCCTGCCCCTGGTCATTTACTGTGCGCTGCAGCGCTTGGATTGCCTGCTTCTACTCGGTATTGTTATGGGACAATAGCCTACATGGGCATTTGTGAGTAATAACACCAAACATCAACATCTACACTTTGGCATCTGCGTTTCAAAATGTAGGCTATTATTCTCACTATTTGGAGAAGAACTATGGCATGCCAAACGATCATTCCAACCTAGATGCACGGGAACCCCGGTGTTAACTGTCCAAAGCTGATTATCGTGATGCCCCCCAGCTGATTATCGTGATCCCCCCATCAGATTCCAGTTTCCACCGATTTACCAGCCGGTCAATAACTCTTAATGAGGGTTTAAAACGCCACACGGAGTCCGTGCATCAATCCTTCTATCGCATTGAAGCTTGGATCAACACACATCATAGTGGGTTAAACTAATTAAACGATTATTTACAAATGTGCTAAAATACCGCAATGACAATATTTGGACATTATCGAATGGTCTAACATGACATTTCCTGTCCCTTCCATCCACAGCATCAGCGCAGTCAGAACCCCCTTCCTTCAAATGCATGCCGTCCAGACTGAGACGAGCCGCTGCAGCAAGATGTGCTATAGCTCTGTCTGTGAACGAACACTTTTCCTACATGGATCTCACACTCTCTCTTTCTTTATGTCCGACCCTCTCTCACTTACTCTTACCTTCATTGGACGGGTGGATGGTCAGAAGTGCTGAGCGAATAAACGACAAGATGAACAGTAAAATAAAAAGTAGTATTGGTTTCGCGCGCGGTTTGCAATCCATGACGGCAGGCAGTTCAGAGGGCAAGGCAGCGCGAGGTACATAACTCCGTGCAGCATTCGCCACTGAATGATGTGAGCTCGCTCTCCCGTTCACGCACGAGGCTGCCGTTCAACTCGGCTCCAGGGCTGATGTCAACTTTGACACCGGAGAATGAGGAGGAGTCAGCGCTCTGTCTCTCTCTTTCTCTCTCTCATTTTCTCTCACACTCTTTCGCTCTCCCTCTCCGCACTGAACGAAAAGGAGACAGGCTCTAGCGGAGGCTTCCGTGTTCCGCAGGGTCCTACATATCTAAATTGATTGTCTATATAAGTGTTTCCCAACTCATCATCAAGGTCTGATTATATTAATCCGCTGTGTAGTGCTAGAGTAAAAAGGAAATCCTGGTTTAGATAAGATAAAGATAAAGAGACGCTCAAGTTCACAAGGTGTCATTTCCCCGACAGATGATCAGTAGAGAACAGAAAGCCTCCCGCATTCCATCTCCAAGCATTAGCCCCAGAAAAACATATAGCTCCACTCTCACACTGGACTGATCCCAATAAATTAAAACAGATTGACATGTGAATAGTCTACATTTAAATGATACAAATAGGAAAAGGGATGATTGCATTATTTCATTTATGAGTCAACAGTGTTACCCTAGCCTGGTCCTTGTTCTAGCCCAGAACTAACACATCTGATTACTCATTCAAGGCCCAGTGCAGTAAAAACGTGATTTGCCTGTGTTTTATATACATGCCCACACTATGAGGTTGGAATAATACTGTGGACAATTAGTATAATTCCCTTTTAGTGTAAGAGCTGTTTGAAAAGAATGCCTAAAATTTCTGCCTGTTATGGTGGGATGGCGTTTTGGCATGGCTACATCACCAGGCTGTAAATTAGTTAATAGAAACATAAGAAAGAGAGTTCTAAACCTCTCTGCCAAAAACAGCTAGTGTTCCGTTTCCCTTCCAGACCGCTCCCAGACTGTCCAAGCAAAATTCTTGCTTGAGAAATTGCTCTTTGCCAAGAAGCCATTTTTGTTTCTTTTTGATAATTTTAATTGAAAACAATCACAGTAAGGTACTTCATTGTTACCCAGAAATGATTTGATATTAAGAAAAAACGGCTGCATTGGCCCTTTAAGCCTTAGTTGATCAGTTGACAAAGCAATGGGCAAGAACAACAATGCACCTTTGGGTCTAGCCCTTGGGTCCCCAGGAGGAGCAGGATTGGGAAACCATGAGTTAGAGGGAGGCCTTGTTGTCGTGATGTGTAGCATGTCCTGTCCTGCTGAGGCCCCTGAAACACTCTGCTTCACAATGCCCCTTCCGCTGCCTGCTGTGACGTCTCACACACACATCCTGAGAAACCAGCCCAGGACAGCTGCAGGGTGGAGAGAGGGAGAGAAGAGTGAGCGAGATGCAGAATCACTGCTTCAGAGTCAGTATTTGTAAATGCAATATTATTATTATATTATAGTACGTTATGTATGTGTTCATCCAAACCAATTTATCTTAATTGATCTTAGCTTAGTAATTAATGGTTCAATGGCACAACAATGTGGAGCAATTTCCCCTCCTGTGAGTATTTCATTTATAACTCTCAAGATGTCTATAAATTCAATGGTTGGCTCTGGGCAGGGTGTGTGACACGAGGATTTATTGCAGGTTTAAGACATGTCCCCTCTCATCATAAATTACCCTCTACATACATCTCTCTAACTCAAACATTACACACACTAGGAGATGCATAATGGAAGGAAATGGATATCTATGAATTTCAGGGAACATTAGAAGAGGTTTTTATGTACAGGGTTTATATACATTTACAATTGGAGTTCACTATGGACTATTCTACTCATGTCAATTGTAAATCAGTAAAATAAATAAAATCAAAGTTTATTGGTAGTGAACACAGATTTGCAGATGTTATAGCAGGTGTAGAGAAATGCTAGCTCCAACAGCGCAGTAATACTTAGCAATAAAAAAAACTATTAAACAAACAATAGACATATAATCTAGAGAAATAAAGAAATTAAGAAATATCAGAACGAGCAAATAACCTTGAATTGTTTTTGAATGTATTTTGTTTTATTATATTGTATATTTTACTTGAAATGATATTGTGATGTTTTAAATGTTCTTTAAATAACGTGTTATTTGATCTGACTTGTCATAATAGGTTATTGACAGCAATTTATGTTGCGCCAAAAATATAATCACGGTAATGTTGATTTAACAAAGTCAATTGCATTGTAATCTAATTGCACAAACAGTGAAGGAACATAAACTTTATTCTGTTCGAATTTTTGGGGGGGTAATATTGAACGTTGTAATATAGTTTAAGTGTAAGACATATCATGGCTATGTTTCCTAAATGAACTGTAATACAAGGGATGTGACTGATCTTCCTGCCCACTCACTCTTTTCGTTTTAGTAAATACAACTATGTGAAACTCCTGCTAATTATATACTGAACAAAAATCTAAATGCAACATGCAACAATTTCAAGGATTTTACTGAGTTACAGTTCATGTGGGGAAATCAGTCAATTGAAGAAAATTCATTAGGCTCTAATCTATTGATTTCACATGACTGGGAATACAGATATGCATCTGTTGGTCACAGATACCTTTAATAAAATGGGTATCACAATGGGCCTCAGGATCTCGTCATGGTATCTCTGTGCATTCAAATTGTCATCGATAAAATGCAATTGTGTTCTTTGTCTGTAGCTTATTCCTGCCCATACCATAACCTCACGGCCACCATGGGGCACTATGGGGCACTCACGCTTATGGTAGAGAAATGAACATTCAATTATCTGGCAACAGCTCAGGTGGACATACCAGTCAGCATGCCAATTGCGCCCTCAAAACTTGTGATATCTGTGGCATTGTGTTGTGTGACAAAACTGCACATTTTAGAATGGTCTTTTATTGTCCCTAGTACACGCTTCTTGATATGCCGCAACTTTCAGGTGGATGGATTATCTTGCCAAAGGTGAAATGATCACTAACAGGGATGTAAACAAATGTGTGTACAACATTTCAGAGAAATACATTTTTTGTGCGTATGGAACATTTCTGGGATCCTTCATTTCAGCTCATGAAACATGGAACCAAAACTTTCCATGTTGCGTTTATATTTTTGTTCAGTGTAATGAATCTGTTTTCTATTGTAGTTAGACTAGCCAGAGAACGAGAAACAGGTATCGTTCCTCTGCTTGGCCTTTCCCTGGATTTCAGTAAACTAAAACGTTTTTCTTTTCAATGAGCGTCAGTCCATTCGTGAACCCCCTCCAATGGAACAAGGCGGTAGCTATAGTGGTATATTGATTCACAGAGGATAATGTAAGCGCTGATGTGACCTGACGTGCTGCACTGCAGCTCCTAACGAACAAAACAGATGTGGCTTGTGTGGCCACCCTGTAATAGTACTTTTGGTCATTTTTACAGGGAGTTTGTATTTTAAAGATGGTACTCTATAAGATGTGAGGTGACGGTATTCAAGCAGTAGAACATTAGATGTTATTCATACCGGTCAGCACGGGCTCACTTTCACCACTAGTTGTAATAGGAGCACAGAGTTGGAAGGTATCAGTTATGAACAGTATTAGTGTTATTAGGAGTAGCCAGAAGGAGAGGCTGGGCCGGTTGCTGTCTGAATTAGTCTAAGTCTCGGCCTGGGCTTTCAGAAGGGGATTCTCTGTGACAGGATTGGTCCGGAGCCCAGATACACCACAGGGACATTCCCACACCATTCTTACTCTCTACACCCAGCCTGGCTGATATATCCTGTCAGATTCCTGATCTGATCTCAGGGAGCGAGAGAAACAGAGAGAGACTGGGAGAAGAGAGAGAGAGAGGCGGAAAGGAATAGGAAGAGATAGAGAGAGAGATAGAGAGATAGAGAGGAGAGGAAGAGAGAGAGACAGGGAGAAGTAAATAGAGAGGGAAAGGAGGAGAGGAAGAGAGAGAGTAGAATAAGAGAGAGAGAGGGAGAGGAAGAGCAAGAGAGGGAGAGGAAGAGAGGGAGTAGAAGAAGAGAGAGAGGGAGAGGAAGAGGAAGAGGGAGAGACAGAGTGGGACCGTCAAGCGGAGGACTCCAACGTACATCGTGGTGGAGGAAGTAAAACATGTCTGCTGCTGATTGTTTGAAACAGCACAACACACACGACAACAATTGTCACGACACACACACACGACCACACCACACACACACACACACACACACACACACACACACACACACACACACACAGCAGCTATATGGCTAAACATGGAGGCCAACTATCAGAGCTGGCAATTAGAAGGAGGGAAACAACATTTGGTCGTCTTGATGGTGTTGAGGTTTCATCTCGAGGAGCTTTTCTTTCTAAGCTCCATGTGTGCTGCTTTTTATAGCGTGTGAAAGTAGCATGGGAGAACTTTAGATGATAGAAGTGGAGTGGAATGACGAGACTCGTGAACCTGTCTGTGTATACCTGATTCAATGTAATATTGACTCTTATGTTATACCTGGGTGTTGAACCTTTTCTTTTTTTTAAAGAAACAGAAAATGAGTGAGATCGGGTTGGTTTTAATGACATCTGTACGGATTAAAGACCTGGTTGCATAATACTATATTAATATCAGTGGATAGAATTTGAAGTAAAGATGGCACAGACATTTCTGGCACATATAACTGTAGAAATTGGTATACAGTACAATGCATTTGAAATAAGTTAGGATAGTGTATGATAGAATGTGACAGTCTGCGACAGAATTCCCTGCTTTCTTGAGATACTGGTGTCTAAGCCTACTCTGTAATAAGGCCTTATCAATCTTACAGGAGTCTCTCTCTCTCTCTCTCCAACATTGTAGAATAATAGTGAAGACATCTAAACTATGAAATAGCAAATATGAAATCATGTAGTAACCAAAAAAGTGTTAAACAAATCAAAATATATTTCAGATTCTTCAAAGTAGCTACCCTTTGCCTTGATGACAGCTTTGCAAACTCTTGGAATTCTCTCAACCAGCTTCACCTGGAATGCTTTTCCAACCGTCTTGAAGGAGTTCCCACATATGCTCAATTGGGTTGAGGTTGGGTGATTGTGGAGGACAGGTCATCTGATGCAGCACTCCATCACTCTCCTTCTTGGTCAAATAGCCCTTCCACAGCCTGGAGGTGTGTTGAAAAATAAATTATTGTCCCACTAAGCGCAAATCAGGCGTATCACTGCATAATGCTGTGGTAGCCATGCTGGTTAAGTGTGCCTTGAATTATAAATATATCACAGACAGTGTCACCAGCAAAGGACCCCCACACCATAACACCTCCTCCTCCATGCTTCACTGTGGGAACCACACACACAGAGATCCTCCGTTCACCTACTCTGCGTCTCACAAAAACACAGCAGTTGGAACCAAAAATCTCAAATTTGGACTCATCAGACCAAAGGACAGATTTACACCGCTCTAATGTCCATTGCTCGTGTTTCTTGGCAAATCAAGTCTATTCTTCTTATTATGAAGGCCTGATTCACGCAGTCTCCTCTGTACAGTTGATGTTGAGATGTGTCTGTTACTTG
The DNA here is from genome assembly GCF_002910315.2 of Salvelinus sp. IW2-2015. Taxonomy (NCBI): domain Eukaryota; kingdom Metazoa; phylum Chordata; class Actinopteri; order Salmoniformes; family Salmonidae; genus Salvelinus; species Salvelinus sp. IW2-2015. The sequence continues at coordinate 647,914 of NW_019942627.1, forward strand.
AACTCTGTGAAGCATTTATTTAGGCTGCAATCTGAGGCTGGTAACTTTAATGAACTTATCCTCTGCAGCAGCGGTAGCTCTGGGTCTTCCTTTCCTGTGGCAGTCCTCATGAGAGCCAGTTTCATCATAGCGCTTGATGGTTTTTGCGACTGCACTTGAAGAAACTTTCAAAGTTCTTGTAATGTTCTGTATTGACTGACCTTCTATCATGTTTGAAGGTAAGACCCAGGTGCAGGCAGTGTCGAAGCAACAAAAGTTTATTAATTCGAACACGGGAAGGCAAAGGTACAGGACAGCAGGCAGTCAGGATCAGGTCAGGTAGTTGTTGGTAATCCAGAGTAGTGGGGCAAAGGTACAGGACAGCAGGCAGGCAGGGTCAGGTCAGGTAGAGGTCGGTAATCCAGAGTAGTGGGGCAAAGGTACAGGAAGCAGGCAGGCAGGGTCAGGTCAGGGCAGAGGTCGGTAATCCAGAGTAGTGGGGCACTGGTACAGAACGGCAGGCAGGCAGGGTCAGGTCAGGTAGAGGTCGGTAATCCAGAGTAGTGAGGCAAAGGTACAGGACAGCAGGCAGGCTGAGGGTCAGGTCAGGTAGAGGTCGGTAATCCAGAGTAGTGGGGCAAAGGTACAGGATGGCAGGCAGGCTCAGGTCAGGTCAGGCAGAGGTCGGGTAATCCAGAGTAGTGGGGCAAAGGTAAAGGACGGCAGGCAGGCAGGGTCAGGTCAGGTAGAGGTCGTAATCCAGAGTAGTGGGGCAAAGGTACAGGACGGCAGGCAGGCTGAGGGTCAGGTCAGGCAGAGGTCGGTAATCCAGAGTAGTAGGGCAAAGGTACAGAACGGGCAGGCAGGGTCAGGTCAGGTAGAGGTCGGTAATCCAGAGTAGTGGGGCAAAGGTACAGGACGGCAGGCAGGCTGAGGGTCAGGTCAGGCAGAGGTGGTAATCCAGAGTAGTAGGGCAAAGGTGCAGAATGGCAGGCAGGCAGGGTCAGGTCAGGCAGAGGTCGGTAATCCAGAGTGTGGGGCAAAGGTACAGGACGGCAGGCAGGGCAGGGTCAGGTCAGGTAGAGGTCGGTAATCCAGAGTAGTGGGGCAAAGGTACAGGACGGCAGGCAGGCTGAGGGTCAGGTCAGGCAGAGGTCGGTAATCCAGAGTAGTAGGGCAAAGGTACAGAACGGCAGGCAGGGTCAGGTAGGTAGAGGTCGGTAATCCAGAGTAGTGGGCAAAGGTACAGGACGGCAGGCAGGCTGAGGGTCAGGTCAGGCAGAGGTCGGTAATCCAGAGTAGTAGGGCAAAGGTGCAGAATGGCAGGCAGGCAGGGTCAGGTCAGGCAGAGGTCGGTAATCCAGAGTAGTAGGGCAAGGTACAGGACAGCAGGCAGGCAGGGTCAGGTCAGGTAGAGGTCGGTAATCCAGAGTAGTAGGGCACTGGTACAGAACGGCAGGCAGGCTGAGGGTCAGGTCAGGCAGAGGTCGGTAATCCAGAGTAGTAGGGCACTGGTACAGAACGGCAGGCAGGCAGGGTCAGGTCAGGTAGAGGTCGAATCCAGAGTAGTGGGGCAAAGGTACAGGACGGCAGGCAGGCAGGGTCAGGTCAGGTAGAGGTCGGTAATCCAGAGTAGTGGGGCAAAGGTACAGGACGGCAGGCAGGCTGAGGGTCAGGTCAGGCAGAGGTCGGTAATCCAGAGTAGTAGGGCAAAGGTACAGACGGCAGGCAGGGTCAGGTCAGGTAGAGGTCGGTATCCAGAGTATGTGGGCAAAGTACAGGACGGCAGGCAGGCTGAGGGTCAGGTCAGGCAGAGGTCGGTAATCCAGGAGTAGTAGGGCAAAGGTGCAGAATGGCAGGCAGGCAGGGTCAGGTCAGGCAGAGGTCGGTAATCCAGAGTAGTAGGCAAGGTACAGGACAGCAGGCAGGCAGGGTCAGGTCAGGTAGAGGTCGGTAATCCAGAGTAGTAGGCACTGTACAGAACGGCAGGCAGGCTGAGGGTCAGGTCAGGCAGAGGTCGGTAATCCAGAGTAGAGGGCACTTGGTAAGAACGGCAGGCAGGCAGGGTCAGGTCAGGTAGAGGTCGGTAATCCAGAGTAGAGGGCTAAATGTACAGGCAGGCAGACAGGGTCAGGGCAGGTAGAAAGGACAAAACCGGGAAAATAGACAAGGCAGGAGCAAGGGGAAACCCGTTGGTAGGTTTGAGGAACAAAACAAACTCACACAGACAGACAGAAAACACAGGTATAAGTACCCTGTGGATAATGGGGAAGATGGGCGAGACCTGGAGGGGGGTGGAGACAAGCACAAGGATAGGTGAAACAGATCAGGGCGTAACACCTTCATGTCTTAAAGCAATGATGGACTGTCATTTCTCTTGGGTTATTTGAGCTGTTCTTGACATAATATGTACTTGTTTTTTTACCAAATAGGGCTATCTTCTGTATTCCACCCCTACCTTGTCACAACACAACTGATTGGCTCAAACGCATTAAGAAGGAAAGAAATTCCACAAATTAACTTCTAACAAGGCACACCTGTTAATTGAAATGCATTCCAGCTGACTACCTCATGAAACTGGTTGAGAGAATGCCAAGATTGTGCAAAGCTGTCATCAAGGCAAATAATCTCAAATATAAAATATATTTTGATTTATTTATAACACTTTTTTGGTTACTACATGATTCCATATGTGATATTTCATAGTTTTGATGTTTTCACTATTATTCAACAATGTAGAAAATAGTAAGAATAAAGAAAACCCTGGAATGAGTAGGTGTTTCCAAACTTTTGACTGGTACTATATACTGTATTTATAAAGTATATATTTATACATTTTATATATTTCTCTGCATCTCTTTCTTTCTCTCTCCTCCACTGTCACTTTCTGGCGTGAGTGGCAGTATTGTCTTGGACCCATATCAATCCCCATCTGCTATAGGATTAGTCTAACACACACAAACATGGATACACAAGTCTGGGATGGCTTGTCAGCATCACCAGCGAACAGGACCGTGGAGGGAGATAAGAAAGCTGTAAGAAAATCTAGAATGTTTGGACACGTTTTCATCTTATCCTCGGCAGGCCTACATTATTTCCTAGTGTGATATGTTTTCCGGGAGGCTTTTGTAATGTATTATCTTTGGCTTTACTATTCCTACCCCAGTCTGGTAGTAGCACCTTTCATATCAAATGCACTCTTCTACCGGCCACTCTGCATACGGAGACATTTAACTGAAACGTTCAGGAGAAAAGCGTCTTAAACATACAGCTGATGGAGTACAGGCCTCGCCCCATCTAATGGTGTGTGTGTGTGTTTAAAAGACTCCTGTGTGCACCTGCTTATATGCGTACATGCGTGTTTTTTTGTGTTTGTGTGTTTGTGCATGTGTTGTACTCCACATACCTTCTGTAATAACATCTAATTGTCAGTGGTCCTGTGAAATTACTTTCATTGGACACATCTGTGTCAATCTAGACCACCCACACACACACACCACACCACACAACACACAACACACACACACACACACACACACACACACACACACACCACACACACACACACACACAACACACACACACACCACACACACACACACACACACACACACACACACACACACACACACACACACACACACACACGTACCTGTTCCTGCTCCCTGCCAGATGCATTGCTCCTTCATTAATCATAGCCAGTAGTAATATTACCTGAATGAGAGGGAGAGCAACAGAAAGCAAGCAACATGCAGAGTGATGCTAACCAGTCCTACTGCAGGATATGTACTAATTATATGACATTAACATGATCATTTCAACACATGCTCATTACACTACAGTCTCTACATACAGTGCAGCACATACTCTGTGTGTTATTATACTGTAGCTGCTCATACAATAAGGCCAGCGGAATAACCAAAGAATGAAATCACTGTATAGTGTAATATAGTAATGTTTACGTTTGAAATTTGAAATGAAATGGACCATATCAAATTGATAATACCTGATGATCCAGGAAGTAGATTATTAACAGGACAGGAATTTCTCCATTCAGACCAACGTTCTCATGTGGTGAGTTACAATAACCTTGCCAAGACATGAAACTTGTAATAGCTCCCAGAGAAAATGCACTGGTTTTACCTCAGTGGGATAAGGTGGTCAGGGCTGAAACTGTGTTCAACTTGAAGTGGTGTGCTTCAATAAAGTTTAATTGACATCAACAAACTTCATGACAGGCCTCACGTTTTAACCTTTTAAATATTGTTATTATAGTTGCTGATGTGAACATAACAGTAACCTTCCTTTCCTCACTCTCTGCCATGATTTGCAAGAGAACAATAAGTTGAGTTCAATTGAGAATAATCTTATCAACCAGTAATAGTGTGCTGTCAGGTGAGTGATTACAGGGTGCTGATGCTACACAGCTCAAACCGCTAGCTCATCAGACAAGATCACACATGAGGGCACAACTGTCACCATGAGAAACACTTTACACATCAAATTACAATTTAACTCTGCCTGCATGTAGTTCCTGACAAAATCATCTAATAACAGAATACCTTTGCTGGGAGTTTAGGAGTATTTTTCTTTCTTTCTCTCTCATTTTCTCTGTCTGACTTTCTCTTTTTTCTAAAACTGTGAGATTGAAAACCCCATGACGATCTCTTCCTCCCTCTCTTATTATCTTCTCTAACAAATGAGTTTCTGTCACAAATCAGGTTTGTCCGACCCCGTTAACTCAGACAAGCCTGCAAATGCAGAGGAATTTGTGCGTGTTTTAGCCAGATGTTTATCATCAGCGTAATTATTACCACAGGACCCAACCTTCAGTAAAATTATTGGATTCCATGATGTGTCATCATGACTGAGTGTCACTAACAGTCAGCTATGATCCATCTGTCTTTATGACAGGAAGACAGGATCTCCCTAATGACCACAGCATGATGAGATGATGTTTGTATCAAATCAAATCAAATTTTATTTGTCACATACACATGGTTAGTAGATGTTAATGCGAGTGTAGCGAAATGCTTGTGCTTCTAGTTCCGACAATGCAGTAATATCCAACAAGTAATCTAACCTAACAATTTCACAACAACTACCTTATACACACAAGTGTAAAGGAATGAATAAGAATATGTACATAAAAAAATAAGAATGAGTGATGGTATAGAACGGCATAGGCAAGATGCAGTAGATGGTATCGAGTACAGTATATACATATGAGATGAGTAATGTAGGGTATGTAAACATTATATGAAGTGGCATTGTTTAAAGTGGCTAGTGATACATGTATTACATCAAGATGGCAAGATGCAGGAGATGGTATAGAGTACAGTATATACATATGAGATGAGTAATGTAGGGTATGTAAACATTATATGAAGTGGCATTGTAAAATGGCTAGTGATACATTTATTACATCAATCTTTCCATTATTAAAGTGGCTGGAGTTGAGTCAGTATGTTGGCAGCAGCCACTCAATGTTAGTGATGGCTGTTTAACAGTCTGATGGCCATGAGATAGAAGCTGTTTTTCAGTCTCTCGGTCCCTGCTTTGATGCACCTGTACTGAKCTCGCCTTCTGGATGATAGCGGGGTGAACAGGCAGTGGCTCGGGTGGTTGTTGTCCTTGATGATCTTTTTGGCCTTCCTGTGACATCGGGTGGTGTAGGTGTCCTGGAGGGCAGGTAGTTTGCCCCCGGTGATGCGTTGTGCAGACCTCACTACCCCCTGGAGAGCCTTACGGTTGTGGGCGGAGCAGTTGCCGTACCAGGCGGTGATACAGCCCGACAGGATGCTCTCGATTGTGCGTCTGTAAAAATTTGTGAGTGTTTTTGGTGTCAAGCCGAATTTCTTCAGCCTCCTGAGGTTGAAGAGGCGCTGCTGTGCCTTCTTCACCATACTGTCTGTGTGGGTGGACCATTTCAGTTTGTCCGTGATGTGTACGCCGAGGAACTTAAAACTTTCTACCCTCTCCACTACTGTCCCGTCGATGTGGATAGGGGGGTGCTCCCTCTGCTTTTTCCTGAAGTCCACGGTTATCTCCTTTGTTTTGTTGATGTTGAGTGTGAGGTTATTTTCCTGACACCACACTCTGAGGGCCCTCACCTCCTCCCTGAAGGCCGTCTCGTCATTGTTGGTAATCAAGCCTACCATTGTAATGTCGTTTGCAAACTTGATGATTAAGTTGGAGGTGTGCATGGCCACGCAGTCATGGGTGAACAGGGAGTACAGGAGAGGGCTGAGAACGCACTCTTGTGTGGCCCCAGTGTTGAGGATCAGTGGGGTGGAGATGTTGTTACCTACCCTCACCACCTGGGGGCGGCCCGTCAGGAAGTCCAGGACCCAGTTGCACAGGGCGGGGTCGAGACCCAGGGTCTCGAGCTTAATGACGAGTTTGGAGGGTACTATGGTGTTAAATGCTGGGCTGTAGTCGGCGAACAGCATTCTTACATAGGTATTCCTCTTGTCCAGATGGGTTAGGTCAGTGTGCAGTGTGATTGCGATTGCGTTGTCTGTGGACCTGTTGGGGCGGTAAGCAAATTGGAGTGGGTCTAGGGTGTCAGGTAGGGTGGAGGTGATATGGTCCTTGACTAGTCTCTCAAAGCACTTCATGATGACGGAAGTAAGTGCTACAGGTCGGTAGTCATTTAGCTCAGTTACCTTAGCTTTCTTGGGAACAGGAACAATGGTGAGCAATTATAGTAGATACCACATCCAACTGAAACTTTGTCTCATGTCAGTAAAGCATCTTCACTGGTCCTTTTAGAACCCTCTACCCTTTCATTAGGCTACCTCTATGATTTAAAAACACACATAAACACAAAACACAAAACACCCTCATCTGGCCCCTTCTGAAAGTCAGGAGCTCTCTCTATTTGTTTATGTGTTCGGGATAAAAGTAGTCCCATGTGTAGCTGTCTCTCTCCCCATCTCTCTCCAGGAGGCAGATTACCTCCATGTATCTTCATTAACATATTAGCTTACTGGTCCTTCGTTGAGGCTCGCGGGATCCCACTATAATGGCTCAGACAGCCACTGAGTAAACCACTGAAGGACTATATGGAGAGAGAACGTGTGTGTGTATTGTGTGTGTATGTGTCTGTGTTTGTGTCTGCATGGATGTTATGTGTGGACGAGGTTTTGGGAAAATAACAGGAGATCAGTCAGTCACTCTACTGCTGCAAGCAGACGCTTCCTATCTCACTGATTTATCATCAACACACTGCCCGCCACCCTCTACACTACACTACATGACTCTGGCCTGGTCCCGGTTATCAACATAGAGGTTGGAGATTCTATATGTAAACACTAGCTCAATTCAAACTTGAAAAACACATTCTAACTTCCAGAGTTAGTTTGTGATTCAATCGATTAAGGGTAAACCCAAAATTGCACTGGCTGCATTGCAACAACAAAGCTGAACTTCGCATGTACGACTGTGTTAATGCTGGTTTCCTTAACACACTACTGACAGGAGATTGATACGCTGTCAAGCAGGCTTGATACTAGACAGCGGAAATGGTCATTGTCTGCGTTCACTAGTCCCGCCCCAATGAAGTAATATATCCTATCAGAACAACCAAATTGTTCACTACTCCCACCCCAATGAAGTAATATATCCTATCAGGACAACCAAATCGAAAAAGGGACAAGATAAATGAAGGAATGCCATATTACAACTGAAATAATATGATTGCACTGGAAATGTTGCCTATATCAAAACATGTTTACTTACACAAATTATGCCTACATCAAGCCTATTTGTCTGTGACAATGAAGAGCAATTTTTAATGAATCACCACATGGTAAATGAACGTGATATGGATTGCAGCAACATGTATTATAGGCCATTGAAATACCAATATAAAACGAAGAAGTTTGAATCTGTTTCCTTAAGATAACGACTTCCAAATACAATACAAGATCGTTATATAAAATATTGCCTACAACACAATCACGATTTAGTTTCAAATGTCAAATGTGTAGCCCACAGTTCAGGAATATTTTGTCTTCCCCTCTTGATAAAAAATGGCCATATTTTATTTATACAAGTGAAATCATAAATAGATTACATAATTTGGAAACAAATAATTGTCACGTTCGTTGGAATAATTATCGGACCAAACTGCAGCGCGATATGGTTTCCACATAATATTTATTTGAAAACGCACAAAACAACAAAGAAAGAACGAAACAAACAACGAACCGTGACTACAGAGGTGCTACGTGCACTAACTCCAAACAATATCCCATAAAACACAGGTGGAAAAAACGCTACTTAAATATGATCTGCAATTAGAGACAACGATAGCCAGCTGCCTCTAATTGGGAATCATACCAAACACCAACACAGAAAAACTAAACTAGAACCCCCACATAGAAAATAATAACTAGAAAACCCCCCAGTCACGCCCTGACCTACTATACCATAGAAAAACAAAGGCTCTCTATGGTCAGGGCGTGACAATAATTAATCTTACGTCATGATTTTTCCATTTATAAAATGTGTAGGATAGGCTATATTGTCATAGTAGATTTGCTGTGGTAAACAAGAAAATGCAATACTTTACTTCAAATGTATGGAATGATTTCGAAATATAAATCGCCCTACTAAAATAGTAGGATTAAATTCTTCCAGAGGACGAAATATGCTGTTGGCAGGAATCAAGACTAAGAGTAAACATCGACATCCGCTTTAGGGAGAGATAAATCGCTGACCTATAATGGTTGCATTTGAGATCAGCTGTGAAGGGGGTTTTAGTCTGTATTGATGGTTTAACGAGAGATCAGCTGTGAGGGGGATTTTAGTCTGTATTGATGGTTTAACGAGAGATCAGCTGTGAGGGGGATTTTAGTCTGTATTGATGGTTTAACGAGAGATCAGCTGTGAGGGGGATTTTAGTCTGTATTGATGGTTTAACGAGAGATCAGCTGGCAATAATCTGGTGGCCATCGATGGTTGCAATTGGCCCATAGTGTTTTCTCTTGAATGCTAACTGTATTGAAGGAGTCAAGCACTATTTGTAATTTGACATGGAGCAGACATTCTTATTGGATATTGGCACTGAAACCACCTCTGACACTAGCCTCCACATTAAATTTGAATCAGAGATTGATTGTCAGTGAGGGTTGAATGATGTATTATCTGTGATCGAGTGATCGAGATCTACATTAGGGTCAGTTACAGTTTCTGAGCTTCTAAAAACAGGCTCATTAAAACGTCTTACGGCTGAAATCCCGTTAACGGGATCGATATGACAACAGCCAGTGAAAGTGCAGGGCGCCAAATTCAAACAACAGAAATCTCATAATTAAAATTCCTCAAACATACAAGTATTATACACCATTTTAAAGATACACTTGTTGTTAATCCCACCACAGTGTCCGATTTCAAAAAGGCTTTACGACGAAAGCATACCATGCGATTATGTTAGGTCAGCACCTAGTCACAGAAAAACACAGCCATTTTTCCAGCCAAAGAGAGGAGTCACAAAAAACAGAAATAGAGATAAAATGAATCATTAACCTTTGATGATCTTCATCAGATGACATTCATAGGACTTCATGTTACACAATACATGTATGTTTTGTTCGATAAAGTTCATATCCCAAAATCTCAGTTTACATTGGCGCGTTATGTTCAGTAATGTTTTGCTTCCAAAAACATCCAGTGATTTTGCAGAGAGCCACATTAATTTACAAAAATACTCATAATAAACATTGATAAAGGATACAAGTGTTATGCATGGAATTATAGATAAACTTCTCCTTAATGCAACCGCTGGGTCAGATTTCAAAAAAGCTTTACGGAAAAAGCACACCATGCAATAATCTGAGTACAGCGCTCAGAGACCAAAACAAGCCATACAGATACCCGCCATGTTGTGGAGTCAACAGAAGTCAGAAATTGCATTATAAATATTCACTTACCTTTGATGATCTTCATCAGAATGCACTCCCAGTTTAGTTCACAAATCCAAATTCATGAGGCGCGAGCACTAGGTCCAGAGGAAAAGTCAAAAAGTTCAGTTACAGTTCGTAGAAACATGTCAAACGTGTATAGAATCAATCTTTAGGATGTTTTTAACAGAAATCTTCAATAATGTTCCAACCGGACAATTCCTTTGTCTTTAGAAATGCAATGGAACGCAGCTAACTCTAACGGGCGCGCGTGAGACTGAGCTCATGGCATTCTGCCAGACCTCTTAGTCAATCAGCTCTTATTCTCTCCACCTTCACAGTAGAAGCCTGAAACAAGGTTCTAAAGACTGTTGACATCTAGTGGAAGCCTTAGGAAGTGCAATCGGACCAAATTTTACACTGTATATTGGATAGGCAAAGACTTGAAAACCTACAAACCTCAGATTTCCCACTTCCTGGTTGGATTTGTTCTAAGGTTTTGCCTGCCATATGAGTTCTGTTATACTCACCGACATCATTCAAACAGTTTTAGAAACTTCAGAGTGTTTTCTATCCAAATCTACTAATAATATGCATACCTTAGCTTCTGGGCCTTTACTCTGGGCCCAGTTTACTCTGGGCACCTTATTCATCCAAGCTACTCAATACTGCCCCACAGCCATAAGAAGTTAACATGGACACTGGGGATCTGTATAAACAGCACGAAGAGCATCTGATTAGTCAACGTGATGGAGATGGTTGTCACGCCCTGACCATAGTTTGCGTTGTATGTTTCTATGTTTTGTTTGGTCAGGGTGTGATCTGAGTGGGCATTCTATGTTGTATGTCTAGTTTGTCTATTTCTATGTGTTTGGCCTGATATGGTTCTCAATCAGAGGCAGGTGTTAGTCGTTGTCTCTGATTGGGAACCATATTTAAGTAGCCTGTTTTGTATTGTGGGTTGTGGGTGATTGTTCCTGTTCGTGTGTTCCTGTGTTTAGTGTTCACTATTTCGGGACTGTTGCGTCTTCGTTTATTTTGTCAGTTTATTGTTTTTGTTCTTTATTGAAAGTATTAATGTTAATAAATTAATAAATATTAATAAATATGAATACTCACCACGCTGCGTATTGGTCCGATATCTCCTACTCCTCCTCAGGCGAGGAGGACGAAGAACGTTACAATGGTACACAAAATGGAGGACAGTCAGGTGACTCATAAACTGGTCACTGAGAGGCTGAGACTATACCATATAGTCTACATTTGAATCATAATCATACCAGGCTACACTGGGGTTGAATAGGAGGCTTATGGGTATGGAAGGGAATAGAGGGGTATGGAGGGGTATGGAGGGGTATGGAAGGAGGGAGGGGAATGGAGAGGGAGGAAGAGATAGGCTGACCCATACGCACATACTGTACATGCAAGCACACATGCAAACACACACACACACACACACACACACACACACACACACACACACACACACACACACACACACACACACACACACACACACACACACACACACACACACACACACACACACACACACACACACACACACACACACACACACACACACACACACACACAAAAGGGTGGGGGAGAAGCAGCAGGCATACATTGGCCTGACAGAATGGGCACACAGATCCTTACTAACACACACATACACACATTTAACCATGGGCACACATGATTTGAGTGTACACTAAAACAAATATACACACGCACACATGCAGCCCAATCCACAACACTGTCACACACACCTTGTAGCACCACTTGACTGAGACACACTGTTACCATCATGTCATGTCTCACCCCTCCTGCCCCTTACCCTACTGCACTACACTGCCAGCTACTGTAGACAACTACATATCATATACCATTTGAAGGGCTGTAGTGTGGCAATTTAGAGGGAACAGACTTGAACCAGCGACCCTGAAGATACGGGGTGGGTGCACAAGCACTTGCACTACAAAAGGCCTCTTGGCAGAGGCACTGGTACACTCAGATACATTGAGGCTTCACTAGCATGACCATCTAATGATTACCACTGGATATTGCGTGACTTTGAGGTGACAGGGAGGAAGGGAAAGCCATGGCTGGTGCAGTGCATTCCAGCCAGAATAGATGAAGTGAGAGTCTAGGTGTGCCTCCGAGTCTGCCAGTCTGCCCGTCAACCCTGGTAACACAGAGAGACTGGCAGCCGTGCCAAAACATCCTCTCCCTTCCATCCATCCACCCTTCTCCAAACTCTAACATCCTCCTATCCATAGCAGAGAGAGTGCCAGGGCATCAGACCTTCCCACACAACAGGGCAGACCCTTCTTCACGCCATCCTTACAGCATATAATGGACAACAGACCCTGCCAACACACAGATCTGCTGTTGTAAGTAATACAACTTCAGGGAAGTCTGTCAGTTAAAATGCCTGCTCAAGACTTCAGTAGATACTAAGTTACTGCTCTATATTATAGGCCAAATCGTTCGTACGCCGCAGTCGTTTTGTGAGAAGACCTATTTTTGGGATGCCTCATGGTCTGACGAACACCTCTCTAGCTCTGTCACCTTTCACCATAGATGCGGAAGGGCCATATTTGCAGAAGCAGTGGATTAAGACACAGCCCATGCAATAAAAAAACAGATGCAATGTATCTCTACTTTAAACTGACAGATTTAGATTTTTTATTTTATTATGTTAATTCAATTACCGTGGGGGCTAAGGGTTTACTTACCACCCCACGCTCAGGAAAATAATTCTCCCTGATTTGTGTTCAAGTGAGGGAGGTTGTGTCTGTAGGAGAAAGAGAGAGAGAGAGAGAGAGAGAGAGAAAGAGGAAGAGAGAGGAAGAGAGAGAGAGAGAGACGGACGGACGGAAAAAGCCCTGACCCAGGGTCGTTAGTCCGCCTCGTTAGCAGCCTGCCCTACATGTTTCCATCGGCCAGCGACTGCGGAGGTCAATTGCTGTTAAATTACTGGCCTTGGCTGGGAAAACATCGACCACATAATTAGTTTACTCTCTCCGTCCAGATGATTAACTTTTCTGAGAAACACTCAAGAGGCCACAGCTCCAACACCGCAATTAGTCCAGTTAGTGTTCTGGATGGAGTCCTGAAGGCTGGACGGGTTATTACCAGTGTGGGTCGGTCGCGTTTAAGACGAGGGAGGACGGCCTGGAGGCTGTGACGGGTTATTACCAGTGGTGGTCGGTTCCGTTTAAGACGAGGGAGGACAGCCTGGAGGCTGGGACGGGTTATTACCAGTGGTGTTCGGTGCCGTAAGACGAGGGAGGACGGCCCGGAGGCTGGGATGGGTTTTTACCAGTGGTAGTCGGTGCCGTTTAAGACGAGGGAGGACGCCCGGAGGCTGGAACGGGTTATTACCAGTGGTGGTCGGTGCCGTTTAAGACGAGGGAGGATGGCCTGGAGGCTGGAACGGGTTATTACCAGTGTGGTCGGTGCCGTTTAAGACGAGGGAGGATGGCCTGGAGGCTGTGACGGGTTATTACCAGTGGTGGTCGTGCCGTTTAAGACGAGGGAGGATGGCCTGGAGGCTGGAACGGGTTATTACCAGTGGTGGTCGGTGCCTTTAAGACGAGGGAGGATGGCCTGGAGGCTGGAACGGGTTATTACCAGTGGTGTTCGGTGCCGTTTAAGACGAGGGAGGCGGCCTGGAGGCTGTGACGGGTTATTACCAGTGGTGGTCGGTGCCGTTTAAGACGAGGGAGGATGCCTGGAGGCTGTGACGGGTTATTACCAGTGGTGTCGGTGCCGTTTAAGACGAGGGAGGACGGCCGGAGGGCTGTTGACGGTTTATACCAGTGGTGGTCGGTGCCGTTTAAGACGAGGGAGGACGGCCTGGAGGCTGTGACGGGTTATTACCAGTGGTGTTCGGTGCCGTTTAAGACGAGGGAGGACGGCCTGGAGGCTGTGACGGGTTATTACCAGTGGTGTTCGGTGCCGTTTAAGAGGAGGGAGGACGATTTTTCTTTATGAGCATGGCCTTATTTCTATTACAGCATATTGAATGACTGTCATTCATATTCCATTCACCCAGTTCAATGTAACATCAATAGGTTTAGGCTACTACATGATACTCCAATTTGACCTATACCCATCATGAGGTTGCTACAACCTAGCCTACAACTAAACGTTTATGACGTAGGTACACAGGTCGAGAGACAAATTTGACTAATCAAGGTTGCAGACAGTTACACGTTCAATACCGCCTTGCACACTTAGTGGAACAGTGGAACGTTTTGCTACTAAAAAGAGAGTTTCTATACAGACAACTTCATGTAGGTCTCTCCCCATTTCATTCTGTTTGCTTCCATTTAAGAAATGTTTTCCAACAGAATCATCAGAATGAATACACCCCTGATCACCCACACACAGTTTACAATCATAGCAGGCCCATTCAGCATCATCACTTTGCTCGTTTTATAACTCCTTCTCACATCTACGCGCTCTCCTCCTCTCACCTTTTCCCTTCGCTTGTGGACATCAGTGCACAACACAATAGCTGTCTGTGACCAGGCACAAAAACCTCTCCAAGCCAAACCTTCATACCGCTAACTGCTAATCGTTACACAGCCTACATCAACAAACTAGAATTTACGCATTAGTTAATCTATGTGTACAATCACGCAGTACAGTGTACAGCAAGCAGTTTAGCAGTTACGCCGATGGGCCCCGGTGGCAATAAATTAATAAAACCGAAAGCTTACCTTATTGGATAGCCTTGGCCAGCTAGCTAGCAAAAATGTTATTCCTCTCTGTTTGAGTCAGGCTGCTGAGTAGGCTAATTAGCTGCACTAGCTAAGTAAGTGAACAATAAACTGAGAATTAAAAAAAATACATCAAAATATAGCTAGCTTTCTCTCTCTGTTGCTTCTTGTAAAAAAGGGTTAAAAACTGTTCAACTATTGTCTCTCTCTCTTTTTTTGTCAACTACTCACCACACTTTATGCACTGCAGTGCTAGCTAGCTGTAGCTTATGCTTTCAGCACTAGAATAATTCTCTGATCCTTTGATTTGATGGAACACATGTTAGTTCATACTGCTCTGATAGGTTGGAGGACGTCCTCCAGAAGTCGTGATAATTACTGTGTAAGTGTAACGGCAGCCTTCCTCCTCTTCACGAGAAGAGGAGGTGTAGCAGGGATCGGACCAAGGCGCAGCGTAGCTTGTGTTCAACATGTTTTTAATAAACAAGACGAAACTGTGAACACTTACAACTAACAAAATAACAAACGTGGCAAACCGAAACAGCRCTATCTGGTGCAGAGAAAACACAGAGACAGGAAACAACCACCCACAATCCCCAACACAAAACAAGCCACCTATATATGATTCCCAATCAGAGACAACACAAAACATCTGCCTCTGATTGAGAACCATATTAGGCCAAACATAGAAACAGACAAACTAGACACACAACATAGAATGCCCACCCAGCTCACGTCCTGACCAACACTAAAACAAGCAAAACACACAAGAACTATGGTCAGAACGTGACAGTAAGTCTATGGAAGGGGTGAGAACAATGAGCATCCTATGTTTTGTATTGAAGTCAATGTACCCATAGGGGGACAGAAAATAGCTGTCCTCCAGCCACACCATGGTGCTACCCTAGAGGGTGCTGTTGAGACTACTGTAGACCTTCTGTGAGGACAGATGCTGGGAGATGAGAAGCAAGTACAGGTAGTGAATATTTAATAAATAATAGACATGAAACAAAACACGGACAGCGACTGGACAGGGGAAACATAACGACATTAATGCTGACACGGGGATGTAACTGAGGAATAGACAGATATAAAGGAGGCAATCAATAATGTGAAGGAGTCCAGGTGAGTTCAATGAAGCGCTGATGCACATAACAATGGTGACAGGTGTGCGTAATGATGGGCCGCCTAGCGTCCTCGAGCGCCAGAAAGGGGGAGCGGGAGCAGACGTGACACCTTCATTGCAAAACACTGTGTTTTAATCAGTTATTTGGTGACATGTGAATATATTTAGTATAGTTTTATCTAAAAGGGATAACTTTTTTAATGTTTCACTATTTATATTTTTATGAAATTCACTGAGTAGGATGGTCCTCCCCTTCCTCCCCTGAGGAGCCTCCACTGGTTATTATACTGATACAGGACTGCACACAACACTGGGGGTCAGCAGGTTGATAAAATACAAGATAGTACACACAGCACCAGGCCCGCTTCTGTTCACTGGAAAAAACAAGGAGGGACACAAGTTGGCACAGGAGAAAAGAACAGTGATACCTTATCTATTCCAAACCCTAAGCTGACATTCTGTGGGTGTGAGGCTATGGGTAAGAGGTTTTTCCAGGAAAATTGTGGAAATATAAATGAAAGATGATGAGCTGCTACTTTTAGTAAGTCTCCTCAGTATGTTGGAGATGTGCAGTCCAGATGCCCAGAAAGAACACTGCTCTGTCTCCGCTGAGTAATGTCAAGCAATAAAAGGATACTGCATAGACTTTACATGACTGTAGCGTGTCTCCGAGCTGCTCCGGGTCGTTCTACTTTAGCTCCTACTGTTCATAATTTGTGCATTAGGACTGGAGATCATTAACTGTGGAGTGAGAGGCATGCAGCCATGTATCACACCCTCTAAAAGCCACACAGTCTGGCACTACAAAGGTACACCAATCTGGGAGGGGAGGATGGATATTTGACAACTGAACACAATTAATTTCTACATGCATGGACAATAGATGTTATCCTATCAGTCATACATGTTGATCAGTCAAAGGGCTAGATCTTGGCACAGGGTTTCTGCCTAATGTGCTGATTGTGTGATGGCTGATACATGAAGATGAGAGGAGAGATGGAGCCGCTATGAGTGAGAAGAGGTCAAGTATTGTGAGCTGGGAGCAAAGAGGGAGAGAGAAAGAGCTGGCCAGACGAGCGTCGTCACCCCAAGAGTAGAGAGGTGTTATGAGAGGAGACAGGCAGTAAGTGTCTGCTGTTCAGGGTCACAGAACACACCACACACACTTAGAAGCCATGTCTCAACTCTAACCCATACAAGCCCTCACCTCTGTTTTAGCAACGCCAGTGTTAGAAACACTCACCTGTATTATTAGCACTGAAATATAAAACTGTTCATCAATGACTTTCAAATACTGTCTCATAGATTTATCAAGTGCCCCTAAAATACTTTTCAGTCATTCAAACTCCTCCTCAACCAGACCAGTTTAGTAATCTACCGAGCTTCACTCTAGTCAATATAACTTGAGGTTACTCCTAGTTCACTCCTCTGTATAGTCCACCTCCCTCCTGTCATCCATACTAGAATTATCACTAATAATAGTCTAGCCAAGAGAAATACACTAACAGAGTAGAGACACAAGATACGAGAGGGATGGTGAATTAAAAAATGGGAGCAAGTGTAGATTTAAAGATGGGATAAAGAGGGCAGGAATATTTTAGGAGAGGGAGAACAAAGGAGAGAGAGAGACAGCAGAGGTGAACAAATGCCTCCGGGTGATGCAGCAGGCTGTGAGGGCGGAGTGTGTGTATTTGAGGCTGTGTGTATGTGTGCTGGGAGTATGCTCTCAGCTGTTAAAGTCCAAAGCAGCAATTAGAAGAGCAGCAGTCGAGGTAGATGTTCTTCCAGACAACAACAGGGTAGATGTTCTTCCAGACAACAGGGTAGATGTTCTTCCAGACAACAGGGTAGATGTGCTTCCAGACAACAGGGTAGATGTTCTTCAGACAACAGGGTAGATGTCTTCCAGACAAACAGGGTAGATGTTCTTCCAGACAACAGGGTAGATGTGCTTCCAAGAAAACAGGGAGATGTTCTTCCAGACAACAGGGTAGATGTTCTTCCAGACAACAGGGTAGATGTTCTTCCAGACAACAGGGTAGATGTTCTTCCAGACAACAGGGTAGATTCTTCCAGACACAGGGTAGATGTTCTTCCAGACAACAGGGTAGATGTTCTTCCAGAACACAGGGTAGATGTTCTTCCGACAACAAGGTAGATGTTCTTCCAGACAACAGGGTAGATGTTCTTCCAGACAACAGGTAGATGTTCTTCCAGACAACAGGGTAGATGTTCTTCCAGACAAACAGGTAGATGTTCTTCCAGAACAACAGGGTAATGTTCTCCAGACAACAGGTTGTAATGTTCTTCCAGACAACAGGGTAGATTTTCCAGACAACAGGGATGTTCTTCCAGACAACAGGGTGATGTTCTTCCAGCAAACAGGGAGATCCTTCCAGACAACAGGGTAGATGTCTTCCAGACAACAGGGTAGATGTTTCTTCCAGACAACAGGGTAGATGTTCTTCCAGACAACAGGGTAGATTCTCAAAGTGATGTGGCTTCCGACAACAGGGTAGATGTTCTTCCAGACAACAGGGTAGATGTTCTTCCAGACAACAGGGTAGAAGTTCTTCCAGACAACAGGGTAGATGTTCTTCCAGAAAACAGAGAGGTTTCTCTTTCTTATCATTATCCTCAGTCCTCCCACCTGCCTTACCCTGACTCATCCCCCCTCTCTTCCCCTCTCACTCACTCTGTCTCTCTCTCTTTATTACCTCTCCTATGACCACACTCACCTCTCTCTCCACCCCTGTCCTCTCTTTTTCTCTCTCTCTCTCTCCCTTCCTCTCCTCCTCCTCTCCCTCTCACCACCTGACACACTGTCAGATTCCCCCTTTTCACTTCACGTTCACAGTCACCACATCCCTCTTGTCCTCTCCTCCCTCCTCTCTTATCTCTCTGAATATTTTTCACCCTCCCTCCCTCCCTCCCTCACTCTGTTAGTCTATCACTCTGTTCCTCATTAAACCGTTATACAGAGGGCACTTCCTATGAACTTCCTGTGTGTGTGTTTTCTTACAGGGTAATCCCTGCCTTCACCTCACAAAAAAGATACACACACTTACACACAAAAACACACTCACTCACACACACTTTTGGAGAGTGGCTACAGCAAACAGAGAAGTGGAAATTAATGTCAGTTCATTATACTGACAATGCAGCAGGACTAAATATTTTACAAGACTCTCTTTTTCTTGACAGTAGAAATGCTAATGTTCACTTTTAAAATTAAAGAGAAAGGAAATGTCTGGGAAAAATGAAAATAGCTGCCTATCTTCCCTGACCCTGCTATCTTCAATTATCTCCTTCAACAATCACAGGTTAAGTATAAAGACTCATATTTGGACTGTGGCCAGAGGGTTCATGGTAATCTTCATTGTGTGATACAAACACAATTATCTACTAGAGACCAGGTTATAGCCCTGCACTTTCCAGCACATTAACACACACACACACACTATCTCCCGTCACAGCCCTTTTGTGACCCAGAGGTCAAACAGAGGTGCTAACCTCAACCCTGACCCCTGACCCCTACCCAAACCAGAGATAGGAGACCCTCAGGGAGATCAACAGGACAAACAAACACACAGACTAGTACAACATGGTTCTATGCTATGTGCTCTAAAGCTAAAACCACAGTTTAGGTTCCTCCTGTGTTATTCTTTCTCACTGGCTACGTCGTGTAAATAAGATCATTTTGGTCATAAAGTCAGTCTTGTCTAAAACAGAGTTTGGAAAATGGCATGCGTCGCAACGGGTAAATGAAGGTTGGGTTTTGATTTGCCCACTAACATGGGGTGAACAGCTGCGGCGATTGCTCTCTATCCAATAGAATAGACAGTGAGACAGATCTGCCCAGCAGCCCGACTTTGTTTACACAAGACAATACATCGCACATTTTTTTGTTACTTGAGAAATACTGCACCAAACACCTTAGTTAGATGTAAAATTGCACAACTAAAACATCTGACAAAAAACTCAAAATTATTTACAGATTTCTTGAGTTATCTTAGATTCATTCTGGGGATTTTGAGGAAGTGAAATAGGCTTCCGCGTGCGTCTACAGTGTCTCATGGGGGACAAATATCATTAACCAAATGCAGAATAGGTCAGGAAACACACCTCCAAGACTGAAATCTAATGAGCAAGAGAAAAACACATGTGCCAATCGATGTGTTCAGTGGCTCTTTAAAACAATGTGGATGTCTGGATACAACCAGCAACCTGAATTCTACCTGCATTAATATGTAGGATGTTACTCTGCCCTGACTGAGAGGCCTGCAGGTTCTGAGCTGAGGCTGTGAGGCCATTCGTAGTTCTCTCACGTCTCACACCTCCACAACCACAGAAACCCCGGAGATTTGTATCGCTCAACCTCCAGACCCACACACACCTATGCCGCACCTGCTGTTACCCGGGCAACTGAGCAGGTGCTGCCCTTACTCCCCTGACAGTCACACGCACGCACACACACACACACACACACACACACTAGGTAGCTATGCGATTGTTTACCTGGGACTCCTCCCCTAGAGAGCCAGTTTGACCAGAAAGGTAGATCCACCTGAAACACTTCCAATCAGGTGACCTTCAGGAGACCTGAGGACAGGAGGACAGAGCAGCAGCCCAACCAACAGACAATAGCACAGAGAAGCTCCCTTAGTTTCTCTTTCGGGTACACTATTTGTTTGTATATAAATTATTTGAATATCATGATTTGAATCAGATATACAAAAATATTCCCAGACTCTTTTCCCTGACCCAATTGGAGTGTTTGCTCTGTATGCAAACACATATGCTATCAGATTATCATAGAACATACTTTAAAGAAACAATGTCTTTCTGTAGACTATAGAATCACTGGGATGGAAACAAAAGGCATCTCTTCTCATTATAGGATGTAAAACAGACACATCTCGATTCTCCATCAATGTCTAGCTATCAGATGGACTGCTAGACACACACACACATAAAGTTAATCTGGCCATTGTTATTCATTAGGAATGTCTCTTATCAGTAGGTAATCCCTGACCTCTGACCTTTCTGTCAAATAGATTAACTCATTGGCTCTGATTGGAGGTCTCACGTCGTAACCTCAAGTTCATTATGCACCGTCCTGTTGGCTAATTTGATTTTGTGAGCCAACAAATGGCTACATAAGATAATAATCAATCAGCTAAAATAATACTGAATTACAATGTATTAATGAATGAAAATATTGTGCTCTGAAACATTGGCAATTCGAAAAATGTGAGGGGCATTAGAAACAATACCGTGAGGAATAAAACATAATCGCTGTTGGATAGATTTAAGCAAGACCCCTCTATAAATGAGCAAGAACTATTGTACGGTTTTTGAATGCAATAATCATATTAATTGACCCCATCCTAGTGCTTTCATCCGTTTCATATTCCCATTTCTAAAGCCATGATGTAGCAGGTGTATTCAGACAGCTGCTATAACTGTCACACCCTGATCTGTTTCACCTGTCTTGTGATTGTCTCCACCCCCCACCAGGTGTCTCCCATTACCTAATGTGTATTTATACCTGCGTTTTCTGTTTGTCTGTTTGACAGTTCGTCTTGTCTTGTCAAGTCCTACCAGCGTGTTCCCGTGTTTCCTGTGCTCTAGTTTTTGCTTTTCCTAGTCTTCCCAGATCTGACCTTTCTGCCTGTCCTGACCCTGATCCTGATCCTGCCTGTCATCCTGTACCTGCCTGACTCTGATTTGATTATGACTCTTTGCTTGCCTTGACCTACCAATTGCCTGCCCCAATAAGCTCTGAGACTCGTACTATACGCCTCCTGTGTCTGCATCTGGGTCTTAGCCTGAACCGTGAAAATAACTCACTGAGGGTGATGGAGGATAGAACACACACACACACACACACACACACTGGAGGAAGCAGACTCTCAGAGCAGTTAAATATATACCTGACACACACACAAAATACCTTCTTGCAGAGGGAAGCAGCCAGAAATTGAATTTATGATGAGGTTATATTTAGGGTTGGTAACGCTATATGAGTAATGGAATCAGGGGAGGATTCATTATCTAACACATTATGATTTAATCAAACTCACCTAAATTATATTCATTTTTCTCTGACAGAAGGCTAATTCATCTCTGGCCTTTGTGTGTGAGAGGGGAGCGGTGTTACGGTGAAATGGCTCCCCTCTGGCTGACAGGGCCTGGCCAGATTGGTATTTAATGTCTCTGAAGGTGAGAGAGGGGCTTCTCATATTAATGACCAGTGACCAGGGGGGCTGTTCATCTTTTCAGAGTTTCTCTCTCTCTCTCTCAGTGCAAGGAACTATTGTTTTTTTGTAACACGCTGAAACTCCACTCATACATATCCACTCAAACGCAATACTGCAGGAGCAACCTAGTGCAATAAGATATCCATTCTGCGAGGGAGGATGTGAGACTCTGTAAACCACTGTATTCTAACATAGATGTCATCAGAGCAGACGCTGAAATACCCTCACCTGTGAATGTGCTTAAACACTCCAAAACGTTTCTAGCAGGTCTGGTCAGTTTCCACTGTAGGCCATTGTGTTGAGGAGAACCAGATCTATTACTTCATTACAACTGCCAATAAATGTTTACATATTGTTACATACACCATAATCAGCATTATAAACCATTGTCTGCTGGCTATGTACAGTATAGCACTGCCTGTGTTTAAGCTGCTGCTGGTGCATACCTCATTGGGAAGTACACTTAGCAAGGGAAACAGTGTTTCAGTAATCTAAATAAGGTAATCCAGGAGCGGTCTCTCCTCCTCTAACCCTCTCCACCCCTCCTCTACCTCTCTTCCTCCTCCCCTCCTCTACTCCTCCTCCTCTAGCCCGAGGCAGGGGTCTAGATCTGAGAAGAGCCATGGCCATGCTTTATGTTCATTTGAACCTCCACTGGCCAAACACAAGGCTGAATAGGAACCATATGTCCAGAGTGGAGAGGAGGGACGGACACAGGCTTTTCTTTATACTGTAGAGCCACGGTCTGAGAGACTGAGAAAAACTGTGGTAGGCTGAGGTAGGCCCTGGGGCTAGGGGGCAGAATTCGGAAGTTCAGATGTGTCACGCCCTGACCTTAGAGATCCTGTTTATGTCTCTATTTTGGTTTGGTCAGGGTGTGAGTTGGGGTGGGTATTCTATATTCTATTATTTGTATTTCTATGTTTTGGCCGGGTAGGGTTCTCAATCAGGGACAGCTGTCTATCGTTGTCTCTGATTGAGAACCATACTTAGGTAGCCCTTTTTTCCACCTGTCTTTGTGGGAAGTTGACTTTGTTTAGGGCACATAGCCTTTAGCTTCACGGTTTGTTTTGTAGTGTTTATTGTTTTGTTCGGCGTCATTTTTCAAATAAATGAAAATGTACGCTCACCACGCTGCACCTTGGTCCTCCTCCTTCAACAGCCGTGACAGGATGACTGATGTGCCCAAAGTAAACTGCCTGTTACTCAGGCCCAGAAGCTAGGATATGCATATAATTGGTAGTATTTGATAGAAAATACTCTGAAGTTTGTAGAACTGTTCAAATAATGTCTGTAAGTATAACATAACTTATATGGCAGGCAGAAACCTGAGGAGAATCCATCCGGATTTGTTTTTTATGTCACCACACATTGAAAATGCTTGTCTATGGGAAATTCAAAGGAAATCCTCACAGATTGCAGTTCCTATGGCTTCCACTAGATGTCAACAGTCTTTAGAAAGGGTTTCAGGCTTGTTTTTTGAAAAATGAGCTAGAATTTGTAGTTTTTCAGGGTGGCTCTTATTTTGACTGTAGTCTTGTGGCACGTGTGGTTGAGGGCGCGCACCTCGTTATTTATGTCCGGTATTGAACATACTACATTCCGTCTTCAATTCTATTGTTTATTTACATATTAGGGTACCTGAGGATTGATTAGAAACGTTGTTTGACTTGTTTGGACAAAGTTTATTGGTAACTTTTGGGATTCCTTTGTATGCATGTAGAACTAGCCTAAATTAAACTACTGAGTAGAATCCTTGTTAGATCTCATTAAACTACGTTTGAGTTTGCTGATGACACAACAGTGGTAAGCCTGATCACTGACAACGATGAGACAGCCTATAGGGAGGAGGTCAGAGACCTGACCGTGTGGTTCAAGGACAACAACCTCTCCCTCAACGTGATCAAGACGAATGAGATGATTGTGGACTACAGGAAAAGGAGGACCGAGCACACCCCCATTCTCATCGACGGGGCTGTAGTGGAGCAGGTTGAGAGTTTCAAGTTCCTTGAGGTCCACATCACCAACAAACTAACATGGTCCAAACACACCAAGACAGTCGTGAAGAGGGCACAACCTATTCCCCCTCAGGAGACTGAAAAGATTTGCCATGGATCCTCAGATCCTCAAAAGGTTTTACAGCTGCACCATAGAGAGCATCCTGACGGGTTGCATCATTGCTTGGTAAGGCAACTGCTCGGCCTCCGACCGCAAGGCACTACAGAGGGTAGTGCGTACGGCCCAGTACATCACCGGGGCCAGGCATCCTGCCATCCAGGACCTCTATACCAGGCGGTGTCAGAGGAAGGCCCTAAAAAGACTCCAGCCACCCTACTCGTAAACTGTTCTCTCTGCTACTGCACGGCAAGCGGTACCTGAGCGCCAAGTCTAGGTCCAAGAGGCTCCTAAATAGCTTCTACCTCCAAGCCATAAGACTCCTGAATAGCTAATCAAATGGCTACCCAGGCTACTTGCATTGCAAGTAGGATCCATGGTTAATCTTATCCAGGATCCTTCAGAATTCTATAAGATCTTGTTAAGAATCGTCAAGGATCTTGATAGGATCCTAATGAATGTTCAGGCTTGCATGCGTACATGTGTGCATTCCCACTTGTGTGTGTAACTTGTCAGCCAGTTCAAGTAGCTCTTTACCCACTCTCTCCCTCTCCCCATGATATCTAAAGAGCCTTACTGAAGACAAAGGAAAGAAGCAGCAACTTTGTTTGACAAGTGCTTTACTTTCTCATTTAATCATTATAATACATTAGTACTCAGAGCATCAACATCCATAAATACATCCATAAATACATCCATAAATATTGCCCTCATGAGACGCAGCCAGAGACTTAAAGGCCCAATGCAGCTCATTTTGTCTCAATATCAAATCATTTCTGGGTAACAATTAAGTACCTTACTGTAATAGATTTCCATTAAAATGGGCAAAGATGGCTTTTTAGCAACAACAAAAAATTCTCAAGCAAGAATTTTGGTAGGACCACTTTGTTATTGGTCTATTAACCGCGTAATGTTTATTTTCAACCGGTAGCTATAAGAAAATAACACTGATATAATTGTTTCACAATTTTACAGTTTTACATTATGATACAAAATACAGGAAAACTGCATTTTGACTGCACTGGGCCTTTAATACTTTAATTAAGATAGTCTCTCTCTCAAAGGCAATACATTTCAATCTAATACGAGCAGTTTCGTGTGCGTGGATATTTTATGTGTGTGTGTGTGTGTGTGTGTGTGTGTGTGTGTTGCACGCATTTATCTGTGAATAGTTTATGTACAGGCTTTTAGGAGTGATTGTGCCGGACGTTCAGATTTGTGGCAGTTTGTCTGTTCCCCACATCATTGTCTACACACCTTACATTCCCACATGTGTTATACTAATTAAATCTATAGATTAGTTTAATTGTTTGGTCTAGTGCTCGGGCTGGGAGTTATCCATCTTGCATACACAGCAGAGTCAGACTCACTCTCTGTAATTGAAAGATTTCCCTGGAAGGTTTCCAGGCTCTAATGTGTTCGGTATTTGCAGCTCAGAGCTGTTTGCTTCTGTTTCCTTCGCACTTCCTCTACATCAGCCTTCCTCTCTGATTCATTATGGCCATCAGTCTTCTAAAGCCTTCTAAACTATTACTCTGAACACAGAACTATTGAGCATTAGAGACGATTGTTTCACAAACGCTGATTAGAATCGCTATGTGTTCCTGAAAACAGAGAGATTGCTGGGTAGGGTGTTTTATTGTACTCAGGGAAGTGTGTCTAATAGGAAAAGGACAATAATGTGATTATCACACATAATGGGAATACATACTCATCAGGTTTGTTTCATTTCATTTAATTCACGCAGCGCAAAAGGTAACTAGTATGCACGAGCGCCCACACACACCTACATACACGGACAGACACACTTT
This sequence comes from Salvelinus sp. IW2-2015, assembly GCF_002910315.2. Classification (NCBI taxonomy): domain Eukaryota; kingdom Metazoa; phylum Chordata; class Actinopteri; order Salmoniformes; family Salmonidae; genus Salvelinus; species Salvelinus sp. IW2-2015. Next base: position 673,846 of record NW_019942627.1, read on the forward strand.
GTTAGCTTGAGATGTGGTGAAACAAGGCTGTCGAAATGGTGCCCATTATGAAAATGAAATGCCTCTTAACAATAGCGAGACAGTTAAGAAGGAAGTGGAATGGTCTACCTAAAGCAGCTCTGTGAAGCACATAGGTGAAACTTACAGCAACAAGAGATCTAGTGGAGGTTTACTTAACCACAACTATAAGCACAGTGTAATTATACCATTTTCATGTGATAATCCCATGTGTAGCAGTCATTCAGGCCACTATTTCCCCTGTCCTGTCACTGAAATGATTACCAGACTGAATGACAAACAGAAGAGAGTAACTGAATACTGTTTGTTTAGCTTAAGACAGAATTCATGCACTGAGCTGAACGAGTCCTCCTGAGAACGAAGTGAGTCGGAGCTTATTGTCAGAGAAAGTGAGTGAGACACACACTCAGGTACACACACTCAGCGTACACACACACAACACACACACACACACACACACACACACACACACACACACACACCACACACACACACACACACACACACACACACACACACACACACAACACACACACACACACACACACACACACACACACACACACACACACACACACACACACACACACACACACACACCTCCCTCCCTGTGAGAGTGAGAGTTTCACAGAGAGGGCAGCACCACTCAGCGACTACATGTGTAACCCATTTTACTGGCCTATGCCATGGGAAATACATTCCTTATTCTTAGACTCCAATTTCCATAAGATTAACTCTGGGAGAAATAATAACAAAACCGACCAACTTGTTAATTGGTTCATATTTCAACGTTTTAACAACTGAGAATAAGGCGTCCGTTTTTTGGTAAGGAGAGACAGGTGTGACTTTGGGCTGGGAAGCACTGAGCACACAACTTGGTCCATAGTGAGTCCACACCTCTCTGAGCCCCACTAAAAGAGAGAGGGGAACCCCTGGCTGAGTCTGTACCCCAAGGATTGGGCCCCTTTGAGGCCTGCTCACACATACACACTAAGGCAGGTATGTCCACACACTCACACAGGCTTAATGTCAGGTTCTGACCTATTCTCAGCTTCTGGATCTCTCTCTCATTCCTTCTCTCCTCCCTGGTCGGTGTGTGACACACACAGGCTTTTCTCTGAGCCTAGTCAGCAGTCATTACCAGCCTAGGTTTTACTGTATGCCCATGTCATTTCCCCTCCTGAATACAAGCACTGGCACCCTAAGCCTTTCATTTCCGCCCCAGACCCCCAAACTTTGTTTTCCGATGATACTGGTTTGGTCTGGCCCTGGGGTATAGGGGTAGCCATAGCTGGTGGTTAGTTAGCTGTATGTAGGGCCTCAGTGTGTGTTTCTACAGGCCTTATGGTCAGTCTCAGCCTAAGCCTACGACAAACAACAGCCAGACCTCCCATTAGAGCTACAAATCCAGTCTGTGTGACAGAGGATTGTTTTAAATCCAGTCTGTGAGGCGGAGGATTGTTTTAAATCCAGTCTGTGAGGCGGAGGATTGCTTTATATCCAGTCTGTGTGACAGAGGATTGTTTTAAATCCAGTCTGTGAGGCGGAGGATTGCTTTATATCCAGTCTGTGTGACAAAGGATTGTTTTAAATCCAGTCTGTGAGGCAAAGGAATGTCTTATATCCAGTCTGTGAGGCAGAGGATTGTTTTATATCCAGTCTGTGTGGC
>NW_019942627.1:677689-679757 GCF_002910315.2 Salvelinus sp. IW2-2015
TTGTTTTATATCCAGTCTGTGTGACAGAGGATTGTTCTATATCCAGTCTGTGTGCCAGAGGATTGTTTTATATCCAGTCTGTGTTGCGGAGGATTGTTTTATATCCAGTCTGTGTGACAGAGGATTGTTTCAAGGGTAGATGGAGCTGCATATCCTAGAGGCACACAATTTACTCCCTCCCCCTCTCGCTTTCTCTTCTTTCTACAACAACTGCCTGCCCTCCTTTTGGTTCTTCACTTCATTTGTGTCTTTGTGTGGAGTGTCTGTGTGTGTTGTAGAATTTATTTGATATTTTACTAGGTGCTCCTATCCAGAGCAATTAGAGTTTAGTACCTTGCTCAAGGACACGTCAACAGATGTATCACCTGGTCAGCTCAGGGATTCGACCCAGCAACATTTCGGTTACAGGCCCAATGCTCTTAAGAGCCAGGCTACCTGTAGCCCTAGTTAAACAGTGGCTACACTACCCTCTCACCAACAACTGTGTTACTGCAGCAGCGTGCACACATGCACACACACACACACACACACACGTCATCAGCTCACAACATCTGGAGAAATTAGGAGCCACACAGAACTGAATTGTAGGATTTGCATCTCATTTTACTACTGTGTTTGAGATGGTGTGGGGTTTTTGGCCGATGATTACCTCCGTGTCACACAAAAACTGTCGTGAGGAAGACAGCATGGAATTGGCCCAGGTTTAGATGCACGTGACAACTTAATATACAGGATGCCTCCGCTCTCTCTCTGCTCTCTCTCTGCCTTACTCGCTGACTCAATAGGAGGAGGTTCCCTTGGTTGTTCTGTAACACACACACACCCACACACAGGCTCCAGTGGATGACCTACAAAATGGTGGTCAAGACAGGCTTTATGTGGCCACTGAAAGGAGGAGAGGTCTGATTAGAGGGTGAGAGAGAGTTCAATGTTTCTGTATGTCAGTAGACTGGGGTTAAATTGGCCTCTAGACAGTTCCATTGAGCTTTAAGACGGGACCGAGGTGGGTTCAATGGAGATGTAGTCATTCCAATGGCTGTGTGGTAAACTACACTTCAATGGATGTGTGGTAAACTACAGTTCAATGGCTGTGTGGTAAACTACACTTTAATGGATGTGTGGTAAACTACACTTCAATGGCTGTGTGGTAAACTACAGGTAGAAAGCTGCTTCAGCAGTTTATGGCTTGGGGTAGAGCTGTTCAGCAGTCTTATGGCTTGGGGTAGAAGCTGTTCAGCAGAGTCTTATGGCTTGGGGTAGAAAGCTGTTCACAGTCTTATGGCTTGGGGTAGAAGCTGTTCAGCAGTCTTATGGCTTGGGGGTAGAAGCTTTCAGCAGTCTTATGCTTGGGGTAGAAGCTGTTCAGGTCTTATGCTTGGGGTAGAAGCGTGCAGTCTTAGGTGTAGGCTTGGGGGTAGAAGCTGTTCAGCAGTCTTATGGCTTGGGGGTAGAAGCTGTTCAGCAGTCTTATGCTTGGGGGTAGAAGCTGTTCAGCAGTCTTATGGCTTGGGGTAGAAGCTGTTCAGCAGTCTTATGGCTTGGGGTAGAAGCTGTTCAGCAGTCTTATGGCTTGGGGTAAAGCTGTTCAGCAGTCTTATGGCTTGGGTAGAAGCTGTTCAGCAGTCTTATGGTTGGGGTAGAAGCTGTTCAGCACCTTTATGGCTTTGGGGTAGAAGCTGTTCAGCAGTCTTATGGCTTGGGCTGGTAGAAGCTGTTCAGCAGTCTTATGGCTTGGGGGTAGAAGCTGTTCAGCAGTCTATGGCTTGGTAGAAAGACTGTTCAGCAGTCTTGATGCTTGGGGTAGAAGCTGTATCAGCAGTCTACTGGCTTGGGTAGAAGTTTTCAGCAGTCTTATGGACTTGGGGGTAGAAGCGTTCAGCAGTCTTATGGCTTGGGTAGAGCTGTTCAGCAGTCTTATGGCTGCGGGGGTAGAAGCTGTTCAGCAGTCTTATGGCTTGGGTAGAAGACTGTTCGATCTATAGCTAGAAGCGTTTCCGTTTATGGCTTGAGGGGTAGAAGCTGTTCAGCATTCTTAAGGCTTGGGGTAGAAGCTGTTCAGCTATCTTAT
>NW_019942627.1:686471-693443 GCF_002910315.2 Salvelinus sp. IW2-2015
ATGGCTTGGGGGTAGAAGCTGTTCAGCAGTCCTATGGCTTGGGGGTAGAAGCTGTTCAGCAGTCTTATGGCTTGGGGGTAGAAGCTGTTCAGCAGTCTTATGGCTTGGGGGTAGAAGCTGTTCAAGAGCGTTTTGGTCCCAGACTTGGCAGTCTGGTACCACTTGCCGTGTGGTAGTAGAGAGAACGGTCTATGACTTGGGTGGCTGGAGTCTTTGACAATCTTTAGGTTCTTCCTGGTGTAGAGGTCCTGGATGGCAGGGAGCTCGGCTCCAGTGATGTACTGGGCCGTAAACACAACCCTCTGTAGGATAAGTCCCTGCGTCTGAAAACAGAAGATTAGCTGTAGTGAAAGTGAACTAAACGCTGGTCAGAGGGTCAATGAGATGCCTTTCCTGGTTGCCCGTTGCCTCCTGCTGCCCTGCCGTGTCCACCGATTATGCTAATGCTAATTATGCTAGCGACTGCTGGGTATCCGTGTAGCCCAGGGCCAGTCCCATTCAGATGCTTAACCCCAATCTATCTGGCCACTACTGCAACAATACTACTTCAGTATGCAGGATAAACTCTCTACTCAACAGCAGAGACCAGGACCATACACACAATCTGCTAGTCATCAAGACTGTCTCTGTCTCTTTCTCGCTGTCTGTCACCAACCTCTCTCTATCTGTTTCTTCATGCCCCTAGAGATGTGATTGTGTTTGTCTAACTTCTACCCTATTCCCCCCTCTCTCTTTCCTCTCCCTCTCTGTACACCATGTCTCCATAGAGAGTGAGGTGTGCTGTCTGTTCCCTCAGGACCAGACACCAGAGCCAGAGGTTACTACAGCAACACTGATTCTACACCTACAAGTGTGACCGCAGAGGGCAGAATGTTGTTGAATATTTGGGCATATATATTTTTCCATCGTCATACATGTTATTTCTCTCTCTGTCTATGTGAACATCTGTTCATGAAGCCATCTGTGGTTGTTTTCCAGTAATATTCCTGATGTCACCCAATCCTATAGCAACAGTTGATAGGACTGTATAGTGTGTTCCCTGATGAAGGCCGGAGACTTTTATTAAATTCCTGACCGGAGGTTCATTCCGTACTCAGCTCTCACGCGCTAGAGTGACGACGGTCTTTATATGCTACAACAACATAGAAGTCGTTAATTACTTCTTCGTATAAAGGGAACTTTCTCCTCAAAATAAACACATTTGACTTTTAAATAAGCGGTGCAGATGCCTTTCTGTACTGAGACACCATCTGTCTTGACACCTCGAGTTCTCAGACATGTCAGGAGCAGCTTCGTACAGAACAATCGTCTCTTGTCTCATTCCCGGCAGTGGAGGTTTGTTTTCGCTAAGAAAATAGCAGAGTATTGAAGGTTGAACACAGAAAGGAAAAGAGTACTTGACAAAGTAACAAAGTATAAATCCAGTTTAGGAGGGTTCAGAGTGGTTTGATTGAACCCACTAACCTGATGATCCTGGCTGTCTGACTGGCTCTTTGTGTGTGTGTGTGTGTGTGTGTGTGTGTGTGTGTGTGTGTGTGTGAAAAGAAGAGAGGATAGTCATCAGAAAACCGAGGCTATGAGTCTGCCGATAAGAATATGTGATTGACAGAGTCGAAAGCCTTGGCCAGGTCGACTGAAGACGCTGCACAGTAATGTCTTTTATCGATGGCGGTTATGATATCGTTAAGTACCTTGAGCGTGGCTGAGGTGCACCGTGACCGCTCGGAAACCGGATTGCACAGCGGAGAAGGTACGGTGGGATTCGAGATGGTCAGTGATCTGTTTGTTGACTTGGCTTTCGAAGACTTGTAGGCAGGGCAGGATGGATATTAGGTCTGTAACAGTTTGGGTCGAGGGTGTCTCCCCCTTTAAGAGGGGGATGACCGCGGCAGCTTTCAATCCTTGGGGATCTCAGATGATACGAAGGAGAGGTTGAACAGGCTGGTAATAGGGGGTGCGACATGGCGGCGGAATCAGTTTCAGAAATAGGGGGTCCAGATTGTCAAGCCCAGCTGAATTTGAATGGGTCCAGGTTTCCAGCTCTTTCAGACATTGCGTCATCTGGATATGGGTAAAGGAGAAGCTGGGGAGGCTTGGGCGAGTAGCAGGGGGGGGGCGGGGCTGTTGGCCAGGTTGGAGTCGCCAGGAGGAAGGCATTGGCCAGCCATTGAGAAATGTTTTGTTGAGTTTCGATTTCACGGACTTATCAGTGGTGACCGTGTTACTAGCCTCAGTGCAGGGGCAGCTGGGAGGAGGTGCTCTGTTTTCCATGGACTTACAGTATCCCAGAACTTTTTGGAGTTAGAGCTACAGGATGCAAAATTTTGCGTTGAAAAAGCTGGCCTTTGCTTTCCTGACTGAACTGCGTGTAATTTGGTTCCTGACTTCCCTGAACAGTTGCATTTCGGGGGCTCTTCGATGCTATATGCAGTTCGCCACAGAGATTTTTGTGCTGGTCGAGGCAGTCAGGTTGGAAGTGAACCAAGGTCTATCTTGTTCTTGGTTCTGCTTTTTTGAAACGGAGCATGCTTGTCTAATATGTGAGGGAAAGTAAAACTTTTAAAGAATGACCAGGCATCCTCAACTGACGGATGAGTGTAATACTTTCCAGGTACCCGGGCCAGGTCGATTAGAAAGGCCTGCTCGCAGAAGTGTTTTAGGGAGCGTTTGACGTGATGAGGGGTGGTCGTTTGACCGCGGACCCGTGGCGGATACAGGCAATGAGGCAGTGATGGCTGTGATCTTTGATTGAAGACAGCAGAGGTGTATTTGGAGGGCAGGTTGGTCAGGATAATGTTCTTAGGGTGGCCCATGTTTAGCGATTTAGGGTTGTACCTGGTGGTTCCTTGATGATTTGTGTGAGATTGAGGGCATCAAGCTTGGATTGTAGGACTGCCGGGGTGTTAAGCATATCCCAGTTTAGGTCACCTAACAGATACAAACTCTGAAGCTAGATGGGAGCGATCAATTCACAGATGGTGTCCAGGGACAGCTGGGAGCTGAGGGGGTCGTAGCAGGCGGCAACAGTGAGAGACTTATTTCTGGAGAGATTAATTTTTAAAATTAGAAGTTCGAACTGTTGGGCATAGACCTGGAAAGTATGACAGAACTTTGCAGGCTATCTCTGCAGTAGATTGCAACTCCTCCCCCTTTGGCAGTTCTATCTTGACGGAAAGTGTTATATGTTGGGTATGGAAATCCCAGAATTTTTGGTGGCCTTCCTAAGCCAGGATTCGGACAGGCAAGGACATCAGGGTTGGCAGAGTGTGCTAAACGGTGAAGTAACGGCAAACTTAGGAGGAGGCTTCTGATGTTGACATGCATGAGGCCAAGGCTTTTTCGATCACAGAGAGTCAACAAATGAGGGTGACTGGGGACATGCAGGGCCTGGGTTTACCCCACATCATACCCGAGGAACAAGAGGAGTAGTAGGATGAGGGTGCGGCTAAAGGCTTCAAATCTGGTCGCCTAGAGCGTTGGGAAAAGAATAAAAGGAGCAGATTTATGGGCGTGGTAGAATAGATTCTGGGCATAATGTGCAGACAGGGGTATGGTGGGGCACGGGTACAGCGGAGGCAAGCCCAGGCACTGGGTGATATAAAGAGAGGTTGTATCTCTGGACATGCTGGTCCAATGGGTGAGGTCACGCATGTGTGGGGGGTGGGACAAAAGGAGGTATCAGAGGTACGGAGAGTGGAACTAGGGGTCCATTGCAAACCAAAACAATGATAATGATAACTAGCCTGAACAACAGTATCCAAGGCATTATGATATTTGAGAGAGACATACAATAAGGCATAAAGTGATTGCAGGTCTTGATTGGGGAGCTAGCTAAAACAACAGGTAAGATAACAGCAGCAATAACAGGGTGCTAGTTAACACAGCAACAACAGGATAAAATTGGCGACGACTAGGCAGAGAGGGTCGGATTTTACTACCACAGATCCTGAGTTAAAGCACAGAGCCGACAGATAAAACACAAAAAACAGAATGGAGTACCGGAGATTAATGGACAGTCAAGAAGGCATCAGCTATGTAGCAAGTGATCATAGTGTCCAGGGGGCAGCCGTAGATGGAGCAGGGAGGCCTCACTAAGCTAGCACGCGGCGTTTAAAGTTAGTAGCCGGGGGTGGTCTGCTCAGACGGAGGGGGTCTGCTCAACGGGGCCGGTTGAGGGCACAGCGGGTGGGTGTATTCGTCTGCAGACCAGACGTGGTCGTGTCGACAGAGAATTCAAGCCGGATGGCGATGGCGAAAGAGAGGTTGTGAATTGTAGAATTGTGTTTGCTAACGGTGCTAGCTTCGTGGCAGTGGCGCTAGCTGCGCTAGCTGCAAGCTAGCTGTGAGGATCAGAAGTAATATCCAGGCTAATAACAGGGCTGGTGTCTGTGCAGAAGGTAAAAGCTGCTAGCAGCGGCAAAAAATGGCTAAATTAGCTTGTAGCTGATTTAGACCAGTTGTGATGGATTGGCAGGGCTTCTGTGTCGGCAAAAAAAGGTCAGGCCAATTGGCAAAATATGTATTGTAGCACAAGAATTAGCCGGAGGACCTCTTCGGCTAGCCGGGAGAATTGGCTTAGCTCGAGGCTAGCTCAAGGCTAACTGTTGCTTGCTTCGGGACGAGACGTTAGCCAGGAGTAGCCACTCAGATTGCAGCTAGCTATCTGATCCGGTGTAAAGGTCCAGAGCTTGCGGTAGTAATCTGGAGATTTTGGTAGAGAAAAAGCAGTCCGATATTCTCTGGGTTGATATCGCGTGTGCAGACTGGCATGTATTGACCAAGCTAAGGCTGGCTGGTGTCCGAGTTAACGGTAAAGACCACTAGCAGTGACTAACTGATAACTAGCTAGTAGTTAGTTAGCTGGCTAGCTTCTGATGGGGTTCGGTTCTAAAGTATAAAAATAGCAGATCCGTACCACATTGGGTGTTGGGGGTTGCAGGAGAGTATTCAGTCCGTAGATGGAAAGTGAGATTAAAAATATAAACGGAAAAAACGAGGAAAACGATTAATTACACGGGACAAGACAAAACACACGTCCGACTGTTACGCCATCTTGGAAACGATGTGTGGATGGAATGGAAGGAAGGAGAAATGATAGAGAGATCAGAGATCATAGAGAGGGAAAGAGGGAAAAGACAGACATCAAAAGAAAGAGGAATAGGACGAGATAGGAAAAGTAATGGATGGAGAGAGAAAAAGTAAGAGAAAGGGTGTGAAAGACAAAGAGAGAGAGAGAGAGGCGGAGAGTGAGATGCGAGAGAAAGAGTATGTCAAAGCACTCTATTTATACTGCTGCTGTCTGTCTGTACACATGTTGGTGAGCTCGCTTGATGGGGAAATTAATTCAGTTGAGGTGTTGAGCCGTAGTGAGTGTGTGTGTGTGTGTGTGTGTGTGTGTGGTGTGTGTGTGGTGTGTGTGTTGTGTGTGTGTGTGTGTGTGTGTGGTGTGTGTGTGTGTGTGTGTGTGTGTGTGTGTGTGTGTGTGTGGTGTGTGGTGTGTGTGTGTGTGTGTGTGTGTGTGTGTGTGGTGTGGTTGTGTGTGTGTGTGTGTGTGTGTGTGTGTGTGTGTGTGTGTGTGTGGTGGTGGTTTGTCCTTGTGGAGGGTTTTCTGCTTGCGTTGGGCAAACAGAAGCTGGTCTCAGAGGGGCATCCGGGCGCCGCTGAAGAGGTGTTGTGTGTTGTTACGTGTGGTGCAAACAGCTGAAGTGAGGGATGAGAAAGAGGCAGTGAGTGGAACAGTGACGGGTAATTGATGACTGTTGGTTATGTTTTAATAAGGATGGGGGAAGAAGAGAGATTTCTCCTATCCTATCCTTCACTTTCACATACAGGAAAAAGACTGGATGTCACGAAACATAACCAGGAAGCAGTAAGGGTCAGTTGGAGAACAGGTCACACCTATAAGTAGAGATTCTGATACCAAGGACTGTTGGTTCAACATTCTCTACAGATTTCCCCCACAGTGTTAGTGGGTAGTGGCTGGTTGTATGTGCTCCAGGTTGATATTTGGTGGGAGAGGTACATCAGTAAAGGCCTGCTTAAGGAACCCTCTAAACCCTGTAAGTCTGGTTGGGCTGTCTCTGCAGGTGTGGAAACACACACTCATCAACATAGGCAGTTTGGCGCAGTCCCACTGGTGTTAACACATCAGCCCAGTGCCTTTGGGGTGTGTATTATGGACAGTGGGGGTGTCTCGTAGTGTGTCGTAGTGTGTGTGTGTGTGTGTGTGTGTGTGTGTGTGTGTGTGTGTGTGTGTGTGTGTGTGGTGTGTGTGTGTGTGTGTGTGTGTGTGTGTGTGTGTGTGTGGTGTGTGTGTGTTGTGTGTGTGTGTGTGTGTGTGGTGTGTGTGTGTTGTGTGTGTGTGTGTGTTGTGTGTGTGGTGTGTGTGTGGATTTAAGCCTATTACAGAAAAGAGGGGATTGAGAATGTGTGTCTATATATGGGGTAAGATGAAGGGCTTGGCTGGTGTTTGTGCGCTTCAGAGGGTTGGGGATTTCACTGACAAACACAAAGCAACACAGGATTGTTCCAGCGTGTGTATGTATGTGTGTGTTTGTGAGAGAGATAATTGTGCGGTGCGTGTACTTGTGGTGTTTTGTGAGGCTCCAGTTCCCACTGTAGGAAGCCAAATCACTGCTCACGCTCCGCCTGCTGACACTGGAAACAATCCTGTTTACGTAACGCAACACACAACACTCACATGCGCGTTTGTATTACTTTTCCTTGTGGGGACCAAGCAATTGATATCCTGATTATCCTGTGGGGACAGTTTTCAATGTCCCCACTTGTCTGAAATGTCCTTGTTTTACTTCCTTGTGAGTACTTCTGGTCAAAAACAAACACACACACACACACACACCACACACACCACAGCACACAAGACACAGACACAGACACAGACACAGACACAGCCAAGACACACACAACCACCACCACACCACACCACACACACAACACAACACACACAACACA
>NW_019942627.1:694736-728012 GCF_002910315.2 Salvelinus sp. IW2-2015
CAGAGTTACACATGGAGTAAACAATAACAAGTCAATAACATGGTAGAAAAAAAAGCGAGAATCTATATACAATGTGTGCAAACGGCATGAGGTAGGCAATAAATCGAATAATTACAATTTAGCAGATTAACACTGAGTGATAAATCATCAGATGATCATGTGCAGAGAGAGATACTGGGTGCAAAAGAGCAGAAAAGTAAATAAAATAAAAGCATATGGGGGGTGAGGTAGGAAATTGGGTGGGTATGTTTACAGATGGACTATGTACAGCTGCAGCGATCGGTTAGCTGCTCGGATAGCAGATTTTTAAAGTTGTTGAGGGAGATAAAAGTCTCCAACTTCAGAGATTTTTGCAATTCGTTCCAGTCGCAGGCAGCAGAGAACTGGAAGGAAAGGCGTCCAAATGAGGTTTTGGCTTTAGGGATATCTCTCTCTTGTTGTATGTTCACACTGCTATGCTTTATCTTGGCCAGGTCGCAGTTGCAAATGAGAACTTGTTCTCAACTAGCCTACCTGGTTAAATAAAGGTGGGAAAAATAAAAAATAAAAAAATAAAAAATCCATCTAGCACATAGCGCTTCGCTAACACTTTTGTTACTCCTCCATGAGCTCAGCTGGGCCCTCTATTAGCCTTCCATTAGCCTTTAGCATAGCACCTTTCAGATATCACAGACTGTACTGTCCTCTTTACCCCAACTAATTATTTCATTCATCCAGACATTTAACCATCAGTCAACCAAGGTCTGGTTCAGAAGAATTCATTTAATATACATATCAGAATCTAATCAGGATAAATATAAAAGAAGTCAACCTCTGGAGACAGCTTCAGGTAATTGAGTTGAACACATTGAGACTTCAACCTCCCAATTCAAACAGTAATTCAACTACTGAATGGCTATGGTCAAGGGTTGATATGCGTCAACACTGGAAAAATAGGAGAATTCATTGAGGCATATTCCTGAAGCGGAAAGGCTGTCTGAAAGGTGGATGCCTCTCAAAACAGATTTATATGCAGGAATAGAGTTGCAATTTGCATCTATTGTTGAGTGTCTAAAGTGATTCAAAGGAGGGACCAATAAAAATGTGTCATAAGCAGGCAGGCAAGAATGATCAATCAGCCAATTATAGGCTTGGTCTGTGAGAGTAAGTGTTCTAACTCCGCCCAGTTCACAACAGCACTAACGTGTGGGTGGGATAAACAATCCAGACAATTAGTCAGACCTACTCTCTCAAGATGACACAACGTAGGATGGCTCTATCTACGAAAAGAACAGACACAGAGACAGCATAGCAGTAGGTGGGAGCACAACATACGCTATGGACCATGTGTGAGTTAGGGATGTTGGACCCAGGGCTCTAAATTATACTTTTCCATTGCAAGCACTGGCACTCCCAACTTATAAAAGTTAAGAGCACAACATCACATTTAGGAGAAACAGAAAATATGTTTTTAATCGATTGAGATATAGCTTATATTGGGCCAATACAGTGCATTCGGAAAGTATTCTGACCTTTTGACTCTTTCCACATTTTGTTACGTTAAAGCCTTATTCTAAAATCTACACACAATACCCCACAATGATGAAGGAAAAACAGGTTTATAGAAATTTTTGCAAAACAATAAGAGTCTGAAATATCACATAAGTATTCAGACCCTTTACACAGTACTTTGCTGAAGCATCTTTGGCAGTGATTACAGCCTTGAGTCTTCTTGGGTATGATGCTACAAGCTTGGCACACCTGTATTTGGGGAGTTTCTCCAATTCCTCTCTGCAGATCCTCTCAAGCTCTGTCAGGTTAGATGGGGAGCCTCGCTGCACAGCTATTTTCAGGTCTCTCCAGAGATGTTCAATTGGGTTCAAGTCCGAGCTGTGGCTCAGCCACTCAATGACATTCAGAGACTTGTTCCGAAGCCACTCCTCCATTGTTTTGGCTGTGTGCTTAGGGTTGTTGTCCTGTTGGAAGGTGAACCTTCGCCCCAGTCTGAGGTCCTGAGCGCTCTGGAGCAGGTTTTCATCAATGATCTCTCTTTACTTTGCTTCATTCATTTTAGCTCGATCCTGACTAGTCTCCCAGTCCCTGCCACTGAAAAACATCCCCACAGCATGATGCTGCCACCACCATGCTTCACCATAGGGATGGTGCCAGGTTTCCTCCAGATGTGACGCTTGGCATTCAGGCCAAAGAGTTCGATCTTGGTTTCATCAGAACAGAGAATCTTGTTTCTCATGGTCTGAGAGTCCTTGAGGTGCCGTTTGACAAACTCCAAGCGAGCTGTCATGTGCCTTTTACTGAGGAGTGGCTTCCGTCTGGCCACCACCATAAAGCCCTGGTTGGGGGGATGCTGCAGAGATGGTTGTCCTTCTGGAAGGTTCTCCCATCTCCACAGAGGAACTCTGGAGCTCTGTCAGAGTGACCGTCAGGTATTTGGTCACCTCCCTGACCAAGGCCTTTCTCCCCCGATTGCTCTGTTTGGCCGGGCGGGCAGCAATTGGTGGTTCCAAACTTCTTCTATTTAAGAATGATAGAGGCCACTGTATTCTTGGGGACCTTCAATGCTGCAGACATTTTTTGGTAATCTTCCCCAGATCTGTACCTCGACACAATCCTGTCTAGGAGCTCTACGGACAATTCCTTCGACCACATGGCTTGGTTTTTGCTCTGACATCTACTGTCAACTGTGGGACCTTATATAGACAGGTGTGTGTCTTTCCAAATCATGTCCAATCAATTGAATTTACCACAGGTGGACTCCAATCAAGTTGTAGAAACATCTCATGGATGATCAATGGAAACAGGATGCACCTGAGCTCAATTTCGAGTCTTATGTCCCTAGAATTTCTAAGCAAACAGCTGGATGCAGGGCTTTCTCCTATAGATCTCCATTTTTATGGAATGGTCTGCCTACCCATGTGAGAGACGCAGACTCGGTCTCAACCTTTAAGTCTTTACTGAAGACTCATCTCTTCAGTAGGTCATATGATTCAGTGTAGTCTGGCCCAGGAGTGTGAAGGTGAACGGAAAGGCTCTGGAGCAACGAACMGCCCTTGYTGTCTCTGCCTGGCCGGTTCCCCTCTCTCCACTGGGATTCTCTGCCTCTAACCCTATTACAGGGGCTGAGTCACTGGCTTACTGGTGCTCTTYCATGCCGTCCCTAGGAGGGGTGCGTCACTTGAGTGGGTTGAGTCACTGACGTGATCTTCCTGTCTGGGTTGGCGCCCCCCCTTGGTTTGTGCCGTGGCGGAGATCTTTGTGGGCTATACTCGGCCTTGTCTCAGGATGGTAAGTTGGTGGTTGAAGATCTCCTTCTAGTGGTGTGGGGGCTGTGCTTTGGCAAAGTGGGTGGGGTTATATCCTTCATGTTTGGCCCTGTCCGGGGGTATCATCGGATGGGGCCACAGTGTCTCCTGACCCCTCCTGTCTCAGCCTCCAGTATTTATGCTGCAGTAGTTAATGTGTTGGGGGGCTAGGGTCAGTTTGTTATATCTGGAGGACCTCTCCTGTCTTTTCCGGTGTCCTGTGTGAATTTAAGTATGCTCTCTCTAATTCTCTCCTTCTCTCTCTCTTTCTTTCTCTCGGAGGACCTGAGCCCTAGGACCATGCGTCAGGACTACCTGGCATGATGACTCCTTGCTGTCCCCAGTCCACCTGGCCTTGCTGCTGCTCCAGTTTCAACTGTTCTGCCTGCGGCTATGGAACCCTGACCTGTTCACCGGACGTGCTAAAAAAGCCAACTGACATTTACTCCTGAGGTGCTGACTTGCTGCACCCTCGATAACTACTGTGATTATTATTATTTGACCATGCTGGTCATTTATGAACATTTGAACATCTTGGCCATGTTCTGTTATAATCTCCACCCGGCACAGCCAGAAGAGGACTGGCCACCCCTCATAGCCTGGTTCCTCTCTAGGTTTCTTCCTAGGTTTTGGCCTTTCTAGGGAGTTTTTCCTAGCCACCGTGCTTCTACACCTGCATTGCTTGCTGTTTGGGATTTAGGCTGGGTTTCTGTACATCACTTTGAGATATCAGCTGATGTACGAAGGGCTATATAAATAAATTTGATTTGATTTATAGGGTCTAAATACTTAAAAATGTATGTATTTCTCTTTTTATTTTTAATAAATGTGCAAAAATGTCTAAACTATTTTAGCATAGTCATTATTTGTTATTATGTGTAGATTGCAGTTTTCTTAATAAATGTTTTAAAATCAATTTTTGAATACGGCTGTAATGTAACAAAATGTGGAAAAAGTTAACGGGTCTGAATACTTTCCATAAGCACAGTATATATATATATATATATAAGCAAGATCTATAAATGTGTCCATGGCTGAAATTACACCTTACACAGAACCCAAACCGTCTGAGCACGTGCGCCATCGTGCATAAATTTATTTTGTCTTCCCACACCAAACACGATCACAACACGCAGGTTAAAATATCAAAACACATTAATTTGGGGACATGTTGAAAAGCATTAAACATTAATGGCAATTTAGCTAGCTAGCCTGCACTTGCTAGCTAATTTATCCTATTTAGCTAGCTTGCTGTTGCTAGCTAATCTGTCCTGGGATATAAACATTGAGTTGTTATTTTACCTGAAATCCACAAGGTCCTCTACTCCGACAATTAATCCACACATAAAACGGTCAACCGAATCGTTTCTAGTCATCTCTCCTCCTTCCAGGCTTTTTCTTCTTTGAACTTATACGCTGATTGGCATCTAAACTTTCATAGTATTACCACGATGACCGACAACACAGTTCGTCTTTCAATTACCCACATGGGTATAACCAATGAGGAGATGGCACGTGGGTATATGCTTCTATAAACCAATGAGGAGATGGGCGCGGCATGACTTGCACCGCATACAGCATCACAAATAGAACTGACTTCTATTTTTGCCCTTGACAACGCAGACTCTCGTTGACGCGCGCGAGCAGTGTGGGTGCAATAATTGAATAATATAGATTTCTAAATTTATTTTGCAACGCGAGCGGTGTAGTCAGTGTATTATTTTGTATATTTTGGGGTCTGAAATTATTGAAACCTTTGATAAAGATAAGCAAAAATGACTTCACTTCGTCACTATGGGGTATTCTGTGTAGATTGATGTGTAATTTTCTTTTTTTATTCCATTTTAGAATAAGGCTGTAACGTAACAAAATGTGTAAAAAGTCATGGGGTCTGAAAACCTTCCGAATGCACTGTATGTATTCTTGTTACCTCTGAAGCACATGTTGTGCCCAAGAAAGTAATATGTAACCCTGTAAATTCAGCTGTTTTTTATAAAAGCTAAAATGTTTATAAAAATACCTGTCATTGAAATGTTGTCATTTGTGGAATACTAGGTTTCTACATAGCACATAGAATTAAAAAGGTTTTACCAAATACTGTTCATCCAGATCAGACAGGTTTTTTACATGGATGATATATTGGTGATAATATACGATAATTACTTGAAACAATTGAACATTATGAAACATCAAAGATACCAGGCCTGGTCTCCATAGCAGATTTTGTCTTTTGATGAAGTACGACTAGAATGTATATATAAATGCATGGACTATTTTAATTTAGGTGAATCTCTTACAGAAAACAATGTGTAAAAGTTACAGTATAGCAACCCTATGGGTAAAATAGTAAATAATGGTTACTTCTCAGAAAGTATTGAGCTGTCAAGAGGAGTAAAACAAGGCTGTCTGTTGTCTCCATATCTATTTATTATGGCCATTGAAATGCTAGCTATTAAAGTTAGATCCAGCAAGAACATCAAGGGTTTAGAAATCCAGGGGTTAAAAGCAAAATTGTCAATGCATGCCGATGTCGCAAGTTTCTTCTTAAGTCCTCAATCTGGATCCCTACACGGTCTCATTGAATATCTAAATCACTTTTCTACCCTCTCTGGTTTAAAACCCAATTATGATAAGTGTACCACATTACATATTGGATCGTTAAAAGACACAAAGTTTACACTACCTTGTTGTTTAACAATACAATGGGCTGATGGTGAAGTAGACATACTTGCTATTCAAATCTCAAAAATATAAATTAACTTACCACAACCAATTTCTATAGAAAGTTAGCAAAAATAGATAAGATTCTGCAACCATGGAGAGGTAAGTATGTCTAATTATGGAAAAATTACATTGATGAACTCTTTGGTCCTATCACAGTTTACTTATTTACTAATGGTGCTGCCTACTCCAGACAACGCATTTTTTTAATTATATGAGCATAAAATATTTCACTTCATTTGGAATGCTAAGCCAGACAAAATTAAACATGCCTACTTATATAATGAATATGAAAGCATTTAACCTCTCAATAAAGGCTTCATTCATACATATGTAACATTTAAACCCAAACTGGTTCTCCTGTAGATTATTAAGAAAGGCTCATCCTTTGTTCAGAAATGGCATTTTTGCCTTCATACAGAAGGCATTTCCAATTAATTGAAAATGAAACTTTGTTCAAAGTATCACCCTTTCTTAATTTTTTTAAATACATTTTATCCTCCAGAAAAGAGAACAAATATTACAACAAATATTATGTTTAAACTCAATTATACTGATTGATTTAATAAAAAACATTCCTTATGAAAAAATAAATAATAATAAAGGTATTATATTAATGATATTATGAATAGGAATGGTGGAGCTATGTCACATAGGCAGCTATGAAAAATATATGGGAATGTTTGCTCAATCCAAAGTTACAACCAACTGATTGCAGCATTACCTCAGAAATGGAGGAGGCAAGTGTAAGAGGGAGAAAGCTGTCACGTTCCTGACCTGTTTTCTCTTGTTTTGTATTTATTTAGTATGGTCAGGGCGTGAGTTGGGTGGGTTGTCTATGTGTTGTTTTCTATGTTGGGGTTTTGTGCGTTCGGCCTGGTATGATTCTCAATCAGAGGCAGCTGTCAATCGTTGTCCCTGATTGAGAATCATACTTAGGCAGCCGGGGTTCACGTGTGTGTTTGTGGGTGTTTGTGTTTCCGTGTTTGTGTTTTCACCACACGGTACTGTATAGGTTTTTGCACTTCGTTTATTTGTTTTTGTAATTCAGTGTTCAAGTTTCGTTATAATAAATCATCATGAACACTAACCACTCTGCGTATTGGTCCGATCCATCTCGCCTCTCCTCGTCCGAGGAGGAAGAATATGAAAGCCGTTACAGAAACACCCACCACCAAAGGACCAAGCGGAGTGGAAAAGGGCAACGACAGCAGCAGCAGAAATCCCAGGACTCCTGGACATGGGAGGAGATTTTGAACGGTGAAGGACCCTGGGCACAGGCTGGGGAGTATCGCCGCCCCAAAGCTGAGCTGGAGGAAGCGAAAGCTGARCGGCGGCGATATGAGGAGGCAGCACGGCAGCGCGACARGTAYGAGAGGCAACCCCAGAAWTWTTTTTKKGGGGGGSTAGAGAGGAGTGTGGCTAAGCCAGGTAGCAGACCTGAGCGCACTCCTCGTGCTTATCATAAGCAACGCGTTACTGGTCAGGCACCGTGTTATGCGGTTAAGCGCACGGTGTCGCCAGTGCGTGCCCATAGCCCGGTGCGCTATAGGGCAGCCCCCCGAAAGTGTCATGTGAGTGTGGGCATCCAGCCGGGGCGTATTGTGCCTGCTCAGCGGGTCTGGTCTCCGGTACGCAGTTTCGGTCCAGGGTATCCTGCTCCGGCTCTGCGTGCTGTGTCTCCGGGGCGCTGGGAGGGTGCAGTGCGTCCTATGCCTATGCTCCGCTCGTACCGGGCAAATGTGGGAGTGGAGCCTAAGGGAGAGGTGCGCGTAGTAGGCACTAGATCTCCAGTGCTCATCCACAGCCCGGTTCAACCTGTGCCTGCACTCTGGAGGGTACGGGCTGGAGTAGTATTCCAGCCTGGGGGAGTGGTGCCAAGGCTGCGCACCAGAGCTCCAGTGCTCCCCCACAGCCCGGTCCTTCAGGTGCCTCTTCTTAACATCAAGCCTCCTGTAGGTCTCTCCAGCCTGGTGGGTCCTGTGGCAGCCCCACGCACCAGGTTGTCTCTCCGTCTCCTCCCTACAGGTGTGCCCGTCTGCCCAGAACTGCCTGCCTGCCCAGCGCTGTCTGAACTGCCTGCCTGCCCAGCGCTGTCTGAGCTGCCTGCCTGCCCAGCGCTGTCCGTCTGTTCCGAGCCGTCAGAGCTGCCCGTCTGTCCCGAGCCGTCAGAGCTGTCCGTCTGTCCCGAGCCGTCAGAGCTGCCCGTCTGTCCCGAGCCGTCAGAGCTGCCCGTCTGTCCCGAGCCGTCAGAGCGTGCCGTCTGTCCCGAGGCCGTCAGAGCTGCCCGTCTGTCCCGAGCCGTCAGTGCTGCCCGTTCTGTCCCGAGCCGTCAGAGCCTTCCGCCAGACAGGAGCAGCCAGAGCCTTCCGCCAGACAGGGCAGCCAGAGCCTTCCGCCAGACAGGAGCAGCCAGAGCCTTCCGCCAGACAGGAGCAGCCAGAGCCTTCCGCCAGACAGGGGCAGCCAGAGCCTTCCGCCAGACAGGAGCAGCCAGAGCCTTCCGCCAGACAGGCAGCAGAGCCTTCCGCCAGACAGGAGCAGCCAGAGCCTTCCGCCAGACAGGAGCAGCGAGAGCCTTCCGCCAGACAGGATCAGCCAGAGCCTTCCGCCAGACAGGAGCGCAGAGCCAGCCAGCCAGGATCCGCAGAGCCAGCTGCCAGGATCCCGCAGAGCCAGCCAGCCAGGATCCGCCAGCCAGCCAGGATCCGCCAGAGCCATCCAGCCAGGACCAGCCAGAGCCGTCCAGCCAGGACCAGCCAGAGCCGTCCAGCCAGGACCCCAGAGCCGTCAGCCAGGACCGCCAGAGCCGCCAGCCAGGATCCGCCAGCAGGCCAGCCAGCCAGGATCCGCCAGACCAGCCAGCCAGGTCCGCCAGAGCCAGCCAGCCAGGATCCGCCAGACCAGCCATGCCAGGACCGCAGAGCCAGCCACCAGGATCCGCCCCTCAGTCCGGTGCTGCCCCTAGTCCGGTGCTGGCCCCTCAGTCCGGTGCTGCCCTCAGTCCGGTGCTGCCCCTCAGTCCGGTGCTGGCCCTTTGGATATAGTGGATTGACATGGAGGGTGGTTGTTAGGAGGAGGCCACGGGGGCGAATAAGGAGGCGGACAAAGACATTGTTAAGGGGTGGGGTCCACATCCCGCGCCAGAGCCGCCACCGCGGACAGACGCCCACCCAGACCCTCCCCTAGAGTTTTAGGGGGTGCGCCCGGAGTTCGCACCTTGAGGGGGGTTAGGGTCACGTTCCTGACCTGTTTTCTCTTGTTTTGTATTTATTTAGTATGGTCAGGGCGTGAGTTGGGTGGGTTGTCTATGTGTTGTTTTCTATATTGGGGTTTTGTGCGTTCGGCCTGGTATGATTCTCAATCAGAGGCAGCTGTCAATCGCTGTCCCTGATTGAGAATCATACTTAGGCAGCCGGGGTTCACGTGTGTGTTTGTGGGTGTTTGTGTTTCCGTGTTTGTGTTTTCACCACACGGTACTGTATACGTTTTTGCACTTCGTTTATTTGTTTTTGTATTTCAGTGTTCAAGTTTCGTTATAATAAATCATCATGAACACTTACCACTCTGCGTATTGGTCCTCGTCCGAGGAGGAGGAAGAATATGAAAGCTGTTACAAAAGCAGGGAAAATGTTTGTCTGACATATATTAAAGATACAAATTGGCTGAAAGGGTTGGCATAAAAAGAAAAATATACCAGTTTAATTTAAAGTAAAAAATGTTGACAGATGCCCCATACAGGTTGCTAAATAGCTGGGGAGAGATTTTCAATGTACTGATTCCATGGCACATGGTATAATAATTGATAAAAAACATAATACTTGATTCAACACTTCGATTTTTTCTATTTAAGTATTTATACAAAATTCTTGCCACCAACAGAATGCTATATATATACGGGGCATCCAACAATATCAGTTCTGCAGATTTTTCTACGAAGAGACAGAATCATTAGATCATTTATTCTGGTTTTGCCCCATGTAGCTTGTTTCTGGTCACAGGTTCAGGAATGGCAAAAAATCACAACAACAATAATTTCAAATGTACCCAACAAATACCAGTGTTGGATGATTTTGAAAGCCACTGCTGCTACTCGCTGTTTATTAACTATGCAAAGTCACTTCACCCCCACCGACATGTACAGATTACCTCAACTAACCTGTACCCCCCACACTGACTCGGTACCGGTGCCCCCTGCATATAACCTCATTATTGTTATTCTTATTGTGTTACTTTTTTATTATTACTTTTTATTTTAGTGAACTGCACTGTTGGTTAAAGGCTTGTAAGTAAGCATTTCACGGTAAAGTCTACACTTGTTGTAATCGGCGCATGTGACAAATAAAGTTTGATTTGATTTGATTTGATTTAGTCAATCAATAATAGTCTACTAGTAAAGTTAGCAGGTTGTTACAGTAGCTAGCTAGCTAATGAGGTAACATGGCTGAACAAGATGTAAACAAATGGCCCTCGAGTAGTTTTAGAATGGCCCTCGACATGGTTTAGAATGGCCCTCGACATGGTTTAGAATGGCCCTCGACATGGGTTTTAGAATGGCCCTCGACATGGTTTAGAATGGCCCCTCGACATGGTTTAGATGGCCCTCGACATGCGTTAGAATGGCCTCGACATGGTTTAGAATGGCCCTCGACATGTTTAGAATGGCCTCGACCATGATTTAGAATGGCCCTCGACATGGTTTAGAATGGCCCTCGACATGGTTTAGAATGGCCCTCGACATGGTTTAGAATGGCCCTCGACATGATTTAGAATGGCCCTCGACATGGTTTAGGAAAGTAAAATCCGCCATGGGAAGAAAAAAACATTGCACTGGTAATATGGGTCATATCTTTTGAACTATTTGGGATTGTAGTAATGGTACAACCATGATGCTAACGAATATGTGCACATTTTTATTCTAATCATTACAACAATTATTATCTGGGTGATTTCTATTTTCTGGGCTCGCTGGTGAGCACAAAAATAAAATTCCATGTTGCACAGCTAAATATTGATGACAATATGCAACGAAAATGGTCACACATTAGAGCCCTGATTGGACCATGCCAACACACTCAGACATACACACCCTGCTCAATGACTCTACTGGTGATTTGTATTCATCGGAAGCCTCTTCTAAGGATCACACATTATCATCAGCGTCATTCTCCTTCACCTGTAATGGTTCAGCATGTCTCTGTCTGGAACATTAACATTACAAAGCTGTTTTAAATGTGTGTTTGATACAGTCTCATACTGTCCTTCCGTCCTCACCTCATCTCACTCCTTCTGCTCTCCCCTTGCCCTTAACTGCTTCCTGCTCCCTCAGACCTCCTCTATCTCTCTTCATACAAGGTCATGTTGTCCATCCATGTTTTGATTAAAACTGTACAAATCAGCCAGAACACACTGATCACCACACAGCCATGATAAAGTGTAGCAGCCTAACAGCCTATAATACCTCCATGATAGACTGGACCAAACAAACAATTACTGATGGGAAACAATCTCCACTCTAATTAAACTTTCTCAGCAGCATCATTAGGATAAAAATATGCCTCCTGATGTGTACACTGCATACCCACAAAAACACGCACGCACACACACACGCAGAGACTTGTCCGCAGGAGGCCTGCCGGTGTGTTTCAGCAGGATTTTACATGCTCGGGCTGAAGATGAAGAGTTAACAGCCTTCAGTGAACATTCTGTAATCACGCAGTGATCCAGCATCACCGCCAAGCCTAATTCACACACACACCTAATCCACCTTAAAGCAATCAACTGACCAACTCCCATGACACCAGAGACCAGAGTATAGCAGCAGCTATATGATAATGACGCCCCTCTATATGACCCTATCAGGCTGTGATCAGAGAGGGTAATACAGAGGGCTGAGTAACAGGGGAACATCTGTCTATAATCCTAATAAGCCAGGGACCTTAGATCACTGCAAACCCCTATGGTTCGCAGGTGCTCCAGAGCTGCCATGTCACTTCCCTCTTCCCCTCTCCTTGAAGTGTCTGATCACTGAGTTTTGATTACTCTGACCAGGACAAGGGACGTGTGTGTGTGTGTGTATGTGTATGTGTATGTGTATGTGTGTGTGTGTGTGTGTGTGTGTTGTGTGTGTGTGTGTGTTGTGTGTGTGTTGTGTTTGTGTGTGGTGTGTGTGTGTGTGTGTGTGTGTGTGTGTGTGTGTGTGTGTAAGTGTGTGTGTGTGGTCATAAAGGGGCTGGTGGAGACTGAGAGGCTATGGGACCATTGATCAGACCAGGGCAGACTTGACCTTCTCCAGAGCGGCCTGGCTCCCATGAATGTCACTGTCAATGACACAAACGACATCGATCATTATCGAGCTGCACTGGAGATGACAGGCGCTCTGCGGGAAACTGTCAACGAGAGGTTTGTGGCATGCAGTGGGATGGCAGTCTTACGCTGTGAAGTGGGTGGGCTGACAGCCTGCTCAACAAACCTGCAGAGCAGAAGAAAGGGTAGTGAGACACATGCAGACATACAGAGGCCGAGAGCGAAAGAGAAACACTCTTGCTTTTCAGGCCGTCCTCTGACCTCTGCCCTTGTCATGGTGTCCTTCTGAGCAGGTCATTATCTGTCCACTCTCCAAGAGAGTATAGGAGTCTGGGATGGGCTCATTGATTAGTGTTGAACAGACACATCTCAGGGGAAATGACAGATCTCTATATAGGTGAAACCAGTCTGTACATCTCACAGATAACAGGAAACAATAGGCACCACTGCATCAAGTCAATTCAACATATTGTTTTCCATTTGTGTCCAGATAGAAATGTGTTGTTTAGAACTGATATGATCGATCTGCTCTCTCATTGACTACCGTTGAGTGCTAGGGGCTAACCCCCTATGATCCACGACCAATCAGAACAGATTATCTGATTTTGTCCTGGTTTGGTTCTGACCCATGAAATGACAGAACCAGGTGGGTGTGAAAGAGACTGACAAAATCTCAGACTTACCAGGGGTACCCCTCATTAACTAATATTCCACACATGATAAACACAAACATTCGTTAACTACAAAGTGCTTAGTGTAAGAGGCTGATGCTGAGGTAGCATCAGGTCTTTATCAAAGTATTTCAAAGTGAGTTTAGCTCCCCTACAGCCAGCAGCAGACGGCTTTCCCATGACTAATGACTGAGTCAGACCTAGAGGGAACTGAATTCTTGACCTCGATCTACTCTGAGCCCAATATGTATTGTGTAGGTTGACTGACTACTAGTATAGAACATTCACAGAGGATCTGTTAAAATATGTAGCCACTGTGCTGACCTCACAGATCTCACAATGCACTCCTGAGTAGAGTCACAACAATGAGCATGGTAACATCCACACAATAATACAATTATTTTTGAATAGTCAGATTAATGTCATAGTTCAATTTAAATGTTTACATGCTTTGCAAGAAGAACGATTTCCCTAGTAATATTTCTAAGATACATACATTCAGTTTTCCGAACTCACTTCACTAGTGCACAAGAGGGAGGCTTGTACTGCTGGTGCTGACACATGCACAGATCAACTACACTGCTGGAACTCTGATGAAGCTGTTTACATGTACTAATAATTAGAAAGATTGCTCAGAAAACCAGGTGTTTTAATCAAATCAAATGTTATTTGTCACATGCTTCGTAGACAACAGGTGTAGACTAACAGTGAAATGCTTAGTTACAGGCCCTTCCCAACAATGCAGAGGAAAAATTTGAAATATCCAAAAAATTATAACACAATGAATAAATACACAACAAGTAACGATAACTTGGCTATATACACGGGGTACCAGTACCGAGTCGATGTGCAGTGGTACGAGGTAATTGAGATAGGGATAAAGTGACTAGGCAACAGCATAGATAACAGTAACAGCAGCGTATGTGATGAGTCACACGAGGTAGTGCAAACAGGGTCAATGCAGGGTAGCTATTGGTTAACTATTTAGTTAACAATTTGTCAGTCTTATGGCTTGTGGGTAGAAGCTGTTCAGGGGCCTGTTGGTTCCAGACCTGGTGCATCGGTACCGCTTACCGTGCGGTAGCAGAGAGAAAAGTCTTTAACTTGGGTGGCTGGAGTATTTGACTATTTTTAGGGTCACACCAAGATTATTTGCACTCTGGGAGGAGGACACTGTGGAGTTGTCAACTGTGATGGAGAGGTCTTGGAGTGGGCAGGCCTATCTCGGAGGAAGAGCAGCTCAGTCTTGTAGAGGTTGAGCTTGAAGTGATGGGCGGATAGCCAAGATACCAGGCACGCAAAGATGCGCTTCACCAACTAGGTGTCAGAAGTGTCATCCATATAGCAATGATAGGAGAGACCATGTGAGGATATGATGGAGCCGAGTGACTTAGTGTATAGAGAGAAGAGGAGAGGGCCTAGAACCAAGCCCGGTTGGACACCAGTAGTGAGAGTACATGGTACAGACAAAGATACTTTCCATGTCACCTAGTAGGAGCGGCCTGCCAGGTAGGATGCAATCCAAGAGACGCCCAGCCCTGAGAGGGTAGAGAGGAGGATCTGATGGTACACGGTGTAGAAGGCAGCGGGTAGATCTAGGAGGATGACAACAAAAGAAAGAGAGTCAGCTTTGGCTGTGCGGAGAGCCTCCGTGACACAGAGGAGAGCAGTCTTGGTTGAGTGACTTGTCTTGAAGCCTGACTGGTTAGGTTCAAGAAGAGCGTTCTGAGAGAGATAGCGAGAGAGTTGGTCAGAGACAGCATGCACATTTTTTGGGAAGAAGTTTTGGGAAGAAAAGAAAGGGATACCGACCGGTCTGTAGTTTGACGTCAGGGGGGGTCGAGTGTTTTTTTTTCCAGAAGAGGGGAGCAACCCTAACCATTTTGAAGTCAGAGGGAATACAGCCAGTTTTCAGGGATGTTGATGAGGGAAATGAGAAATGGGAGAAGGTCTTCAGAGATGAGGGGATGGGGTCGAGTGGGCAGGTTTTATGGCGGCCGGACAGCACTAGTCACAGGATTTCATCTGGAGAGAGAGGGGAGAATGAGGTCAAGACTAGGGGAGTTTTATGTGTGTGAGACCAGTGGACTCAATAGGCTGATGAATGAGAGTGTTGTCAACCTTATTTTCACAGTGATTGACAAAGTTGTCCGCAGAGAGGGCAGAGGGAGGGGTGGAAGATTAAGGTGGGAGGAGATTGTGGAAAATAGTTTCCTACGGTTAGTGGCAGAAGCTTGCAATTTAGAGTGGTAGAAAGTGGCTTTAGCAGCAGATACAGAGAAAGAGAAGGTAGAGAGGAGGGAAGGAAAGGATGATACGTCCTCCGGAAGTTTTGTTCAGCTGCCCACAGCCCTGTTCTGTAAGCTCGCAATGAGTCACTCAGCTACGTAGCAGGAGGAGAGGGCCGAGCAGGCCGGAAGGAAAGGGGACAACGAGAGTCATAGTATGCAGAAAGGGAGGAGAGTAGGGTCGAAGAGGCAGAATCAGGAGACAGAAAGGAGAAGAATTTAAAAGAAGGGAGAGATGATAGGATAGAAGAGGAGAGAGTACTGGACAAGAGAGAGCAAAGATTGCAATTGCACATTACGTGGGTAGGATTGTGAGAGGGAGACAGACAAGAAAACAAAATAGTGATCAGAGACCTGGAGGGGGGTTGCAGTGAGAACAGTATCTATCAAAGAGGAGGTCAAGTGCATTGCCTGCCTTGTGAGTGGAAGGGTTCTGGGAAAGGGTGAGGTCAAAAGATGAAAGGAATGTAAAGAAAGGTTGAAAGAAATTAATTGAAGGCAGACGTCGGGAGGTTGAAGTCGCCCAGTACAATGAGTTTTGGCCGTTGTCAGGAAATTAGATTATCAAGGTGTCAAGTTCATTGAGGAACTCTAAGGCCCCTGGTGGGCAATACAGAAATACGATATGATGCAGAATGCAGCATCATATGATGCATACCGGCTGTATTTCCGTATTTTGAAAGTTACAGATCTTGAAAACTTGATTGCTGACATGCAAAACATTTTGGGACAATATCAACAATGGACGAATGAAACAAATACCAAAAGATAGTTTTTGGGAGGAGGTTTGTGACAAGTGACAGCATGGAATTCAAATGAGGAGATGGGTAGGTGAGTGAGGGAGCAAAGAGAAAATGAGTAGCCCTGTGCCATCACCACTAAATGCTCTCGGGCTATGAGAGAACACGTTGTCAGATAAAGAGAGAGCAGCTAGAATAGTAGCATGTCTCCGTCAGGGCCAAGAAGTCTAGGGACTGAAGGGCAGCATAGGCTGAGATGAAGTCGGCACTCTTGACCACAGATCGGCAGTTCCAAACTCTGCCCGACACCAGGAATTCAGCATGGGTTGTGTAACCAGGGTACACTAAATTAGAAGGGTTGCAGCCAAGGGGTGGGGAGTGTCTGTAAAACCTACAGGGTGAGGAGCGAACAGATATAGAAAACACACACATAGTTGACAAAGCTTCAATAGAGAAAAAAGTAATTTATCAGAAAAGAACTAAGTAAGATACTCCAGTGAGAGAACGGTGTGGAGCCTTCCCTCGAATAACTCTCGAGAACAACTCGGCAGAATCGTCTTAGTTTTGGCGACAAAACCGCCGCTCACACGACTGCCGCTGAAAAAAACAGGGGAGACTGAAGTACTAACACTAATCGTTAATTGCTAGGCAGAGGTGAAGAGCACACCTCCCGGTACTAATTGCTGATTGCCCAGGGGAGAACAAACCACTCCCCCTCCAATACAGCCACTGATTACCATAACAACAATCACAAATTGYCCTGCCTCTTAATCCTGGTTGATGTGTCAACAATCAGTTTAATATTGAATTATTGGAAATATATCTCTACAATAAAGAATATAGAATCTGAATTATTCCTGATGTCTATCTATCTGTAAGTGTTCACTACTACAGCTAAATATATATCAATGTGGAACTTATTCCAGAGCAGGCAATGAAGATGAAGCTAGAGATGAGAGGCAGACATGCATTCCTGTGGTGCAGACTCAGTAGGGCTGAGAAAACAATCCTTATGCGGTGGGAACGATGTGCTTCTGAGGGTCCCCAAGTCTCCTAGTCACCCTGTTGAGACAGGGCTTTAACCATTACACTGGCCTTAGCTCGCCTTACACACCGGACACAGACACACTCGCGCGCACACACACAGAGCGCACACACACACATACACACACAGACACACACAGTGCACAGTGCACAGTGCAACAAAACCACACACAACCAGGCCCACATTTGTTAGGCATTAAAACCATGAGAGATTTACACAACCTGAACCATGTTGTCCAAATATTATGGTAAACGTTCCGATGACTCCTGCTCTCGAAGAACATGCGTGATTAATTTGAGACTGTGTTTTTGTTTAGAGAGAAGAAGAGAGAGATCATCTACCGATCTAACACAGAGAGCAGTCAGCAGGAAGATGAACAGACAGACAGTAGGTTAGACCGAGGGACAGACCACCGCTAACCTCACCCTATAACTCAGATGAACCGTAACCCTGCCTATTGGTCTATTCTCCCCAATGGAACATGGAAATGCTTCTCACTATGAAAGCTGCTCATTTAATTCTCTAAATTCAAAGGGATCTGTCAGACGCCTTGAAAATATATACCTAGCATTTGAGAAACTGAAACTGTTGAATCTTCCCTCTGATGTGTTTGCACAGGGCAATTAAGTATTTTTTTAACGTAGTTTAATACTTTGATTATGAATTAGGTAATCACGTATGACGTACATGCAGTAGCTAACAGGTCTCAGTGCATCTCACAGTAGGTGAGAATGTGTTCAGTAACAGCACATGCAATAATAGTCTGAGCTCCTTGACGTCGGACTGCAGCCAGTAGCATCACCACATCACACCACATCTCTTCAGACAGTCAGCACAGTAGCCAGACACAAATCACAGGGAAACCAGTGCCTCACTTTGCGTCTCTCTGTGTCTTATTACATATTACGTAATAATATGATGCCGGATTAATTTTTGTTCCTCCCAGTAATCTATGAAAAAGCGCTTAGTGTCAAAATAATGAAACATCCATGACACGTCGTTATCAGCCAAATGAAAAATCACATTATCTTCAAAAGGGTTTAAGCCTGCCCGCTCACGCCTTCATGGGGGAATATGCTTTGAGGAAACCTCATTCGCTGCAGTGCTTAATAGTCGGTTCTCACAGATGTAATATGCAAATTTTGGGGGTCATGCAGAAGTCAAGAGGGGAGTAAGAGAAAGTTAATTTTGAGGTATGGTTGAAGATTTTATTCAAATACAGTATGGTAATGGTAGAGTACTAGATGTCATTCAGGACAAGTGAAACAGAGAAACCCCCAGAGAGGAAAGAGATCCCACTTAGTTCTGACAGGATGATTTCCGTATGATCTACTAGGTCTGCACATCCTTCTACATGCGTGAACATCTATACTGTAGCACACAATAAGCCTAATAAGCTTACAAATCACACACACGCTAAGGTCACTCTCCATACTCAACATCTTCAGACACACATTTTACCATACTCTACACACACTGAGCGAAGTATGTACAGTACATACCATACTGCATGCACACACTAAGCCTGTCCTACAGTATAAAGGATACTGAAACACCCCCTGGAGAGGCAGCATATCTCATCTGCTTCCCAATAGTAATCTAGTGGAGCAGAGCAGAGTTCCTCCCACTGATCAGGTCTGGGATAAGAACTACATGGGAGTCTATCTGAAAGAAAAAGGTGCACGTCCGCCAGCACACACGCGGAAAGAGGCAAAGCCAAGACCAGAGATGCTGGTGATAGTGTACGCTTCCTCTCGAGAAATCAGTTTTATCTGATCAGAGCCTAAGCTTTCATTCAGCCATGATTCCTACCACCATAAATACGAACTGAAATATTCATCAACATGTCTCATATTGGTTTCCCTCTTCAATCAAACATCTTATACATCTTTCAGAGAAGGACATGGAGTCACTGATATTTTCATCAATTATTGATTTCCAATATCGCTGTCTGGTACAGTAGCCCGGTTCACCATATGGTACGTTATGACATCTTCTGTTTAGAGTATCGACCCATCTTTACTAGCTGCGTACCAAACGTGTGTGTGTGTGTGTGTGTGTGTGTGTGTGTGTGTGTGTGTGTGTGTGTGTGTGTGTGTGTGTGTGTGTGTGTGTGTGTGTGTGTGTGTGTGTGTGTGTGTGTGTGTGTGTGTGTGTGTGTGTGTGTGTGTGTGTGTGTGTGTGTGTGTGTGTGTGATTCTAGTCCTGTCCTCCCAGGCTTCTGATAGAGCTATACCTCCAGACACTCAGCAGGTGATCTGAACTCCAGTTTGAGCAGACATCAAAACCTTCCTCAACTCAAAGATACACAGACACACAGACACGCAGACACGCAGACACGCAGACACGCAGACACGCAGACAGGCAGACAGGCAGACAGGCAGACAGGCAGACAGGCAGAGACAGAGACAGAGACAGAGACAGAGACAGAGACAGAGACAGAGACAGAGACAGAGACAGAGACAGAGACAGAGACACAGACACAGACACAGACACAGACACAGACACAGACACAGACACAGACACAGACACAGACACAGACAGTGGAAGAGAAAAACATGAAAGCCACAAGAGAAAAGCAGTGTGAAAACATGTCAGATAATTATTTCTCCCTAATGAAGACATCCGTCTGTAATCAGGTCAGGCAGAATGCGTGTGTGTGAAAGAGGCAGTGAATGTGTGTGCGTGCGTGGAGCAGTGATTGTGTGTGTACATGGCAGGGAGTTAAGCAGGAACGGGAGCGTGCTAATGTACGTTAGTAACGGGGGCTTTGCCGTTTGTCGGCAGAATTCCGAGACGCAGCGCACGGATCCGACTTAACCACTGGGAACGCTGACGGGAATTCTGTTTGATCTCTTCCAGGGGTTTAAAGCTCTGGATAACACACACATGCATGCACACACACACACACACACACACACACACACACACACACACACACACACAAACGCTGAAACACACAGACTGAAACACTAAAACGCCGCACATGTGCGCACACACACATAACACAGACAATCCCAGCACACACGCAAGCATACACACAGTTGACCCAGTGAAATGAGGCTGTGTTTGGGTCAGGGCTGGCCTGGCTGGCTGGCTGTCTATGGTTAGCAGGATAAACAGAGGTACAGGTCACACAGGGGTAATACATGGGGAACTAAGGTGGAACTCTGGGGGAACTTGAGGGTAATTGGGGTGTTGATTGGGAGCAGAGTACAGATGAGTATTGACATCTGTAATGAGATTAAGACAGATGATGATGGGATGAGGAGAGGAAATGAGGTAAGGTGAGGTGTGTGTGTGTGTGTGGGGGGGGGGGGTTGGAGTTGAGAACCATAGCTTCCCTCCAGGGCAGGATGTTGACAACATCCAAACGTCAATATACGATTACAGGGTATTATATGAGAACAACGTATTTACTATAGTCTGGACTATACAGAGGCATCACAGACGCATCATCTTGTAAAAGTTCAAATATCTCTCTCATCTTTCTCCTTCATCCCTCTCTCTCTCCCCCTGCCACTTTCACTTTGTCCCTTATTGTTTATCTCACTTTCTACCCTGTCTTATTCCTCTCCCGCTCACTCCTCCCTCCCTCTGTCTGTCCCTGTCGGCAGCGCAGTGCAGTGCAACAGTATGTTAATGCTATGGGAGACAAGGCGAGGGATTAATTATGCTTGGGGCTGGAAGTCAGGCTGGATGGCTGTGTGGCTCTGTGGCTGTGTGGTTGTGTAGCTCTGTGGCTGTGTAGCTCTGTGGCTGTGTGGCTGTGTGGATCCCGGTTGCTCCTTGCGTCTCAGTCAAATTGGTACAAAACACTCCCTTCTGCAGAGGAGTGGGGGTAGAGTGAGAGAGAGAGAGAGAGAGAGACAGACAGACAGAAAGTAGCGGTGCGATAAAATCAATGGGTAAGCCAAGACAGACAAAAAAAGCCATAATCATTGGCCAGTCCAAATCCCTATCTCAATCCATGGCTAATTTACAGAAGGGGAAGTTTTTTTAGAGGACAACAACAAAAAGAGATACACAACGAGTCTGTCAGTGACGTATGCTCTCGATGCGATGTGACTGGAGTAAAGACAAATGCAAGCTGGCTTCCCTTGACACTTTCTTTTTACGCCAGGACCCTTCACAGTTGAGATCGCTCAGTTGCGCTCAACGCGGACTGCCTATTATTTAATTCATTTTTTAGTCAATGGAGGCTAAATGTTCGCTGGCTTCCCTTGCATTCAATGCTACAGGTGGCAGCAATGTCATACTTTTTCGGACCAGACAGCATCAGATAGATGACCTACACATACAGAGACAGAGGGGCGCTGTTTCGCTCGCTCGGATGCTTTCTCCGTTGATATTTTAATTTAAATTATTTTATTTTATTTAACCTTTATTTAACCAGGTAGGACAGTTGAGAACATGTTCTCATTTACAACTGCGACCTGGCCAAGATAATGCAAAGGAGTGCGACACAAACAACAACAGAGTTACACATGAGATAAACAAATGTACAGTCAATAACACATCAGAAAAATCTGTATACAGTGTGTGCAAATGTAGAAGAGTATGGAGGTAAGGCAATAAATAGGCCATAGAGGCGAAATAATTACAATTTATCATTAACACTGGAGTGATAGATGTGCAGATGATATAGAGATACCGGGGTGCAAAAGAGCAAGAAGATAAATAGCAAAATGTGGATGAGGCAGTTGGGTGTGCTATTTACAGATGGGCTGTGTACAGGTACAGTGATGGGTAAGCTGCTCTGACAGCTGATGCTTAAAGTTAGAGAGGGCGATATAAGATTCCAGCTTCAGTGAATTTTGCAATTAGTTCCAGTCATTGGTAGCAGAGAACTGGAAGGAAAGGTGGCCAAAGGAGGTGTTGGCTTTGGGGATGACCAGTGAAATATACCTGCTGGAGCGCGTGCTACGGGTGGGTGTTGCTATGGTGACCAGTGAGCTGCGATAAGGTGGGGCATTACCTAGTAAAGATTTATAGATGACCTGGAGCCAGTGGGTTTGGCGACGAATATGTAGCGAGGGCCAGCCAACGGGAGAATACAGGTCGCAGTGGTGGGTAGTATATGGGGCTTTGGTGACAAAACGGATGGCACTGTGATAGACTACATCCAGTTTGCTGAGTAGGGTGTTGGAGGCAATTTTGTAAATGACATCGCCGAAGTCGAGGATCGGTAGGATAGTCAGTTTTACAAGGGTATGTTTGGCAGCATGAGTAAAGGAGGCTTTGTTGAGAAATAGGAAGCCAATTCTAGATTTAATTTTGGATTGGAGATGCTTAATGTGAGTCTGGAAGGAGAGTTTACAGTCTAGACAGACACCTAGGTATTTGGAGTTGTCCACATATTCTAAGTCAGAACCGTCCAGAGTAGTGATGCTAGTTGGGCAGGCTGCTGCGGGCAGCGATGGTTGAAGAGCATGCATTTAGTTTAACTGGAATTTAAGAGCAGTTGGAAGCCACGGAAGGAGTGTTGTATGGCATTGAAGCTCGTTTGGAGGTTTGTTAACAGTGTCCTAAGAAGGGTCAGATGTATACAGAATGGTGTCGTCTGCGTAGAGGTGGATCAGAGAATCACCAGAAGCAAGAGCGACATCATTGATATATACAGAGAAAACAGTTGGCCTAAGAATTTAACCCTGTGGCACCCCCATAGAGACTTCCAGAGGTCCGGACAACAAGCCCTCCGATTTGACACACTGAACTTTATCTGAGAAGTAGTTGGTGAACCAGGTGAGGCATTCAATTGAGAAACCAAGGCAGTTGAGTCTGCCGATAAGAATGCGATGATTAACAGAGTCGAAAGCCTTGGCCAGGTCAATGAAGACGGCTGCACAGTACTGTCTTTTATTGATGCCGGTTATGTTATCATTTAGAATCTTGAGCGTGGCTGAGGTGCACACATGACCAGCTCGGAAACCAGATTGCATAGTCAAGAAGGTACGGTGGGATTCGAAATGGTCGGTGATCTGTTTGTTAACTTGGCTTTCGAAGATTTTAGAAAGGCAGGGCAGGATGGATATAGGTCTATAAAAGTTTGGGTCTAGAGTGTCTCCCCCTTTGAAGAGGGGGATGACCGCAGCAGCTTTCCAATCTTTGGGGATCTCAGATGATATAAAAGAGAGGTTGAACAAACTAGTAATAGGGGTTGCAACAATTTTGGTGGATAAATTTAGAAAGAGAGGGTCCAGATTGTCTAGCCCAGCTGATTTGTACGGATCCAGATTTAGCAGCTCTTTCAGACTATCAGCTGTCTGGATTTGGGTGAAGGAGAAGCGGGGGGGGGGGGCTTGGGGGTCGGGGTAGGGGTAGCCAGGTGGAAAACATGGCCAGCCGTAGAAAAATTATTATTGAAATTATCGATTATCATAGATTTATCGGTGGTGACAGTGTTTCCTAGCCTCAGTGCAGTGGGCAGCTGGGTGGTGCTCTTATTCTCCATGGACTTTACAGTGTCCCAAAACTTTTTGGAATTAGTGCTACAGGATGCACATTTCTGATTGAAAAAGATAGCCTTAGCTTTCCTAACTGACTGTGTATATTGGTTCCTGACATCCCTGAAACGTTGCATATCGTGGGAGCTATTCGATGCTAATGCAGAACGCCACAGGATGTTTTGTGCTGGTCAAGGGCAGTCAAGTCTGGGGTGAACCAAGGGCTATATCTGTTCTTAGTTCTACATTTTTTGAATGTGGCATGCTTATTTAAGATGGTTAGAAAGCACTTTTAATGAGTAACCAGGCATCCTCTACTGACGGAATGAGGTCAATATCCTTCCAGGATACCCAGGCCAGGTCGATTAGAAAGGCCTGCTCGCTGAAGTGTTTTAGGGAGCTTTTGACAGTGATGAGAGGTGGTCGTTTGACCGCGGACCCATTACATACGCAGGCAATGAGGTGTATTTAGAGGGAAAGTTGGTCAGGATGATATCTAAGAGGGTGCTCATGGTTACGGATTTAGGGTTGTACCTGGTAGGTTCCTTGATAATTTTTTTGAGATTGAGGGCATCTAGCTTAGATTGTAGGACGGCTGGGGTAATAAGGATATCCCAGTTAGGTCATCTGACAGTACAAACTCTGAAGATATATGGGGGCAATCAATTCACATATGGTGTCCAGGGCACAGCTGAGAGCTGAGGGGGGTCTATAACAAGCGGCAACGGTGAGAGTCTTGTTTCTGGAAAGGTGGATTTTTAAAGGTAGAATCTCACATTTTTGGGGCACAGATCTGGATAGTATGACAGAACTCTGCAGGCTATCTCTGCAGTAGATTGCAACTCCACCCCATTTGGCAGTTCTATCTTGTCGGAAAATGTTGTAGTTCGAGAAGAACATTTCAGGATTTTTGGTGGCCTTCCTAAGCCAGGATTCAGACACGGCTAGGACATCAGGTTTGGCAGAGTGTGCTAAAGCAGTGAATAAAACAAACTTAGGGAGGAAGCTTCTAATGTTAACATGCATGAAACCAAGGCTTTTAGAGTTACACAAGTCAACAAATGAGAGCGCCTGGGGAATGGGAGTGGTGCTCAGGACTGCAGGGCCTGGATTAACCTCTACATCTCCAGAGGAACAGAGGAGGAGTAGGATAAGGGTACGGCTAAAGGCTATAAAAACTGGTTGTCTGGTGCGTTCGGAACAGAGAGTAAAAGGAGCATATTTCTGGGCGTGGAAGAATAGATTCAAGGCATAATGTACAGACAAGGATATGGTAGGATGTGAGTACGGTGGAGGTAAACCTAGGCATTGAGTGACAATGAGAGAGATTTTGTCTCTAGAGACACCAGTTAAGCCAGGTGAGGTCACTGCATGTGTGGGGGGGTGGAACAAAAGGGCTAGCTAAGGCATATTGGGCAGGGCTGGGGGCTCTACAGTGAAATTAAACAATAATCACTAACCCAAACAGCAATAGACAAGGCATATTGACATTAGGGAGAGGCATGTGTAGCCGAGTGATCATAGGGTCCAATGAGTAGCAATATAAGAGTCAGGGAGCCGATTCAGTGTCGCTACTTCGCTAGGCGAGCTGGAGACACGGCGATTCAGACAGTTAGCGGGCCGGGGCTAGCAGATGGGCCTCCGGCGATGTCGCAACTGAAGAGCCTGTTGAACGTCGGCAGACCAGTCGTGATGGATTGGCTGGGCTCCGTGTCGGCAGTGAAGGCTCCAGGCCAATTGGCAAAAGAGGTATTGTAACCCATGAATTGGCTGGTGGACCTCTTCGGCTAGCCGGGAGATGGGCCTAGCTCGAGGCTAGTTCCAGGCTAACTGGTGCTTGCTTTGGGACAGAGACGTTAGCCAGAAGTAGCCACTCAGATAGCAGCTATCTAGCTGCGATGATCCGGTGTAAAGGTTCAGAGCTTGCGGTAGGAATCCAGAGATGTGGTAGAGAAAAATCAGTCCGATATGCTCTGGGTTTATATCGCACTGTGCAGACTGGCAGGTATTGACCGAGCTGAGGCTGGTTGATGTCTGAGTTAATGTTGAGAACCGCTAGCAGTGACTAACTGACTACTAGCTAGCTTCTGATGGGGGTTCCAGTTCTGAAGTATAAAAATAGCAGATCCGTACCAGATTGGGTGAGGCGGGTTGCAGGAGAGTATATTCAGTCCATAGATGGAAAGTGAGATTAAAATATATACGTAATATATACGATAAAACGAAGGAAAACGCTATTTACATGGGACAAAACATGGGACAAGACAAACACACGTCCGACATCTACGCCAGCTTGGAGAAAGAGATACATTCAGCCTCTTGCGATTTTAAGGAAAATTATGAAACACAGAAAGATGAAAGATAAATTATGTTCTACATATTTTTTTGTTTACTAGTAGATTTTTGTGGGGAAGCCTGGCTTCCCTTGGAACCAATGAATACACGCCACGACAGACAGACAGGGACAGGGACAGGGAAGCCTACCAAAATGTTGAAATTATAATATAGTGTGCGCTACCAAATGTTGAAATATAATATAGCCTACCAAGTGTTGATATTATAATATAGCCTACCAGTGTTGAAATTATTAATATAGACTACCAAAGTGTTGAAATTATAATATAGACTTACCAAGTTGTTGAATATAATTAGCCTACCAAATGTTGAAATTATAATATAGTCTACCACAGTGTAGGATATAATATAGTCCTATATATATCTGGACCCAGCCATGAATTGCTGGTCCACCAGCCAATTCATGGGTTACAATACCTCTTTTGCCAATTGGCCTGGGAGCCTTCACTGCGACACGGAGCCCAGCCAATCCATCACGACTGGTCTGCCGACGTTCAACAGGCTCTTCAGTTGCGACATCGCCGGAGGCCCTCTGCTAGCCCCGGCCCGCTAACTGTCTGAATCGCCGTGTCTCCAGCGTGCCTAGCGAAGTAGCGAACTGAATCGGCTCCCTGACTCTTATATTGCTACTCATTGGACCCTAGTGATCACTCGGCTACACATGCCTCTCCCTAATGTCAATATGCCTTGTTATTGCTGTTTTGGGTTAGTGATTTATTGTTTAATTCAGCTGTAGAGCCCCCAGCCCTGCCCAATATGCCTTAGCTAGCCCTTTTGTTCCACCCCCAACACATGCAGTGACCTACACTGGCTTAACTGTGTCTCTAGAGACAAAATCTCTCTCATTGTCACTCATGCCTAGGTTTACCTCACCCCGTACTCACATCTATGCCCATATCTTGTCTGTATCATTAATGCCTTGAATCTATTCTTCACACGCAGGCCAGAATATGCTCCTTTTACTCTCTGTTCCGAACGCACCAGACAACCAGTTTTTATAGCTTTAGCCGTACCTTATTCCTACTCCTCCTCTGTTCCTCTGGGAGATGTAGAGGTTAATCCAGCGCTGCAGTCCTGAGCACCACTCCCATTCCCAGCGGCGCTCTCATTTGTTGACTTGTGTAACTCTAAAAGCCTTGTTTCATGCATGTTAACATAGAAGCTTCCTCCTTGTTTGTTTTATTCACTGCTTTAGCACACTCTGCCAAACCTGATGTCCTAGCCGTGTCTGAATCCTGGCTTAGGAAGGCCACCAAAATTCCTGAAATGTTCTTCTCGAACTACAACATTTTCGACAAGATAGAACTGCCAAATGGGGTGGAGTTGCAATCTACTGCAGAGATAGCCTGCAGAGTTCTGTCATACTTCCAGATCTGTGCCCACAAAATGTGAGATTCTACCTTTAAAAATCCACCTTTCCAGAAACAAGACTCTCACGTTGCCGCTTGTTATAGACCCCTTCAGCTCTCAGCTGTGCCCTGGACACGCATAATGTGAATTGATTGCCCCCATATATCTTCAGAGTTTGTTTACTGTCAGATGGACCTAACTGGGATATTCTTATTACCCCAGCCGTCCTACAATCTAAGCTAGATGCCCTCAATCTCAAAAATTATCAAGGAACCTACCAGGTACAACCCTAAATCCGTAACCATGAGCACAGCTCTTTAGATATCATCTGACCAACTTTCCCTCTAATTAACCTCATTGCCTGCGTATGTAATGGGTCCGCGGTCAAACGACCACCTCTCATCACTGTCAAAAGCTCCCTAAAACACTTCAGGAGCAGGCCTTTCTAATCGACCTGGCCTGGGTATCCTGGAAGGATATTGACTCATTTCCGTCAGTAGAGGATGCTGGTTACTCATTAAAGTGCTTTCTAACCATTCTTAAATAAGCATGCGCCACATTCAAAAAATTGTAGAACTAAGAACAGATATAGCCCTTGGTTCACCCCAGACTTGACTGCCCTTGACAGCACAACCATCCTGTGGCGTTCTGCATTAGCATCGAGTAGCTCCCACGATATGCAACGTTTCAGGGATGTCAGGAACGCAATATACACAGTCAGTTAGGAAAGCTAAGGCTATCTTTTTCAATCAAGAATGTGCATCCTGTAGCACTAATTCCAAAAAGTTTTTGGGAACACTGTAAAGTCCATTGGAAAAATAAGAGCACCACCCAGCTGCCACTGCACTGAGGCTAGGAACAATGTCACCCACGATAAATCTATGATAATCGATAATTTCAATAATAATTTTTCTACGGCTGGCATGTTTTCCACTGGCTACCCCTACCCCGACCCCAAGCCCCCCCCCCCGCTTCTCCTTCACCAAATCCAGACAGCTGATAGTCTGAAAGAGCTGCTAAACTGGATCCGTACAAATCAGCTGGGCTAGACAATCTGGACCTCTCTTTCTAAATTTATCCACCAAATTGTTGCAACCCCTATTACTAGTTTGTTCAACCTTTCTTTTATATCATCTGAGATCCCCAAAGATTGGAAAGCTGCTGCGGTCATCCCCTCTTCAAAGGGGGAGACACTCTAGACCCAAACTTTTTAGTAGCCTATATCCATCCTGCCCTGCCTTTCTAAAATCTTCGAAAGCCAAGTTAACAAAGCGATCAACCGGACCATTCTCGAATCCCCACCGTCTTCTTGACTATGCCAATCTGGTTTCCGAGCTGGTCATGTGTGCACCTCAGCCACGCTCAGATTCTAAATGATAACATAACCGGCATCAAATAAGAACAGTACTGTGCGCCGTCTTCATTGACCTGGCCAAGGCTTTTCGACTCTGTTAATCATCGCATTCTTATCGGGCAGACTCAACTGCCTTGGTTTTCAATTGAATGCCTCACCTGGTTCACCAACTACTTCTCAGATAAAGTTCAGTGTGTCAAAATCGGAGGGCTTGTTGTCGCCGGACTCTGGAAGTCTCTATGGGGTGCCACAGGGTTAAATTCTTAGGCCAACTGTTTTCTCTGTATATATCAATGATGTCGCTCTTGGCTTCTGGTGATTCTCTGATGCACCCTCACGCAGAACGACACATTCTGTATACATTGGACCCTTCTCTTAGGACAGCTGTTAACAAACCCTCCAAACCGAGCTTTCAATCCATACAAAACTCCTTCCGTGGGCTTCCACTGCTCTTAAATTCCAGTTAAAACTAAATGCAATGCTCTTCACCATCGCTGCCGCAGCAGCGCTGCCCACTAGCATCACTACTGCTGGACGTTCTGACTTAGAATATGTGGACAACTCCAAATACCTGTAGGTGTCTGTCTAGACTGTAAACTCTCTTCAAGACTCACATTAAGCATCTCCAATCCAAAATTAAATCTAAATGGCTTCCTATTTCTCCAACCAAAGCCTCCTTTAGCTCATGCTGGCCTAACATACCTTGTAAAGCACTGCCTATCCTACCCGTCCTCGACTCGCGATGTCATTTACAAATTGCCATCCCATACACCGCTACTCAGCCAAACTGGATGTAGTTCTATCAGCAGTGGCCATCCGTTTTGTCACCAAAGCCCCATATACTACCCACCACTGGCGACCTGTTTCTCTGCCGTGGCTCCTCGCTAATTATTCGTGCCAAAACCCACTGCTCCAGGTCATCTATAAATCTTACTAGGTATGCCCCACCTTATTCGCAGTCACTGTCACCATAGCACAACACCACCGTAGCACGCGCTCCAGCAGTATATTTATCAACGTCATCCCAAACCAACTCCGTCTCTTTGGCCAGCCTTTACGTTCCAGTTCTCTTGCTACCCAAGACATGGACTAATTGCCAAAATTCACTGAGCTGAGATCTTATATGCCCTCTCTAACTTTAAGCATCCAGCTGTCAGAGCAGCTTACCCATCCCACTGTACCGTACACAGCCCAATCTGTAAATAGGCACCCCAACTGCCTGCATCCACATTTTGCTATTTATCTTCTTCTCTTTTGCACCCCGGTATCTCTATATCATGTCACATCATCATCCAGTGGTTAAATGATAAATTGTAATGTATTTCGCGTCTATGCCATTTATTGGCCTTACCTCGCATACTCTTCTACTATTTGCACACACGTATACAGATTTTCTGATGTGTATCTGACTGTACAATTGTTTATCTCATGTTGTAACGTCTTGTTGTGTTTTTGTCGGCACTCCATTTGCATTATCTTGGCCAGTCGGCAGTTGAAATGAGAACAGTTCTCAAACTTGTCCCTAGCTGGTGTTAAATAAAGTTAAATTAAAATAAAATAATTTAAATTAAAATACTCAACCGGAAGAAAGCATCCGAGGCGACGCGAAACAGCGCCCTCTGTCTCTGTTATGGTGAGGTCATCTATCTATGCTGTTGTCGAAAAAGGTATGACATTGCGTGCCACCTGTAGCAATTGAATGCAAGGAAAGCCAGCGACACATTTAGCCCTCCGCATTGAACCTAAAAATGAATTAAAAATGAAAGTAGCAGGGCAGTTCCGCGGTTTGAGCGCATACCTCGAGACAAGGGCTCGATGTCTCAACTGTGAGGGTCTGGCGTAAAAGAAAGTTCAACGAAGCCAGCTTGCATTTTGCTCTACTCCAGTCACATCGCATCGAGAGCATACGTCACTGACAGACTCGTTGTGTTGCTCTTTTTTGTTGTGTTCCTGGTTTCCTCTACTCAAAGAAGATATTATTCTTCCCATCTTATCTTAATTAGCCCTA
The DNA here is from genome assembly GCF_002910315.2 of Salvelinus sp. IW2-2015. Taxonomy (NCBI): domain Eukaryota; kingdom Metazoa; phylum Chordata; class Actinopteri; order Salmoniformes; family Salmonidae; genus Salvelinus; species Salvelinus sp. IW2-2015. The sequence goes on from NW_019942627.1 coordinate 725,320, forward strand.
TGTGATTGAGCATAAACGCATGTTTTGGACTGCCCAGACTGATTATGCTTTTTTTGGTTCATGTCATTGCTGCTTACACCACATTAGATCTTTACTTCCGACCGCTACTTGTCTGATCCTGTGCTGATCTCTCCTCTCTGCTCTCTCTCTCACTATGAGCCCCGCACTCCTCTGCTAGAAGGAGTGTTTTGTACCCATTTGATCTGAGACGCAAGGAGCAACGGATCCCACTTGCACACCGCCACAGAGCTATACAGCAGCCCAGAGCTACACAACGCACACAAGCCCAGAAGCCACACAAGCCATCCAGCTGAACTTCCAGCCCAAGTCTAATTAATTCCCTCGCCTTGTCTCCCATAGCATAACATACTTGTTGCACTGCCACTGCGCTTGCCGACAGGGACAGCTCAGAGGGAGGGAGGAGTGACGGGAGAGGAATAAGACAGGGTTAGAAAGTAGAAGATAAACAATTAACAGGGACCAAGTGAAATGGCAGGGGGAGCAAGAGAGAGATGAAGGAGCAAAGATGAGAGAGATATTTGAACTTTTACAAGATGATGCGTCGTGATGCCTCTGTAAGTCCAGACTATATAAATACGTTGTTCCATATATACCGCTTATCGTATATTGACGTTGGATGTTGTCACTTCTCTGCCTGGAGGGAAGCTATGGGTTCTCACTCCAACCCCCCCCCCCACAACACACCACACCTCAACGCTTACTCATTTCCTCTCCTTCATCCATCATCAATCTGTCTTACATCTCATTACGATGTCAATACTGCAATCTGTACTCTGCTCCCAATCACAGCCCAATTCACCCTCAAGTCCCGAGTTCCCCTTCGTTCCAGTATTACCGTCCCTGTGTGACTGTACTCTGTTTAATCCTGCTAACGCATTAGACAGCCAGCCAGCCAGGCCAGCCTGGGACCCAAACACCCTCATTTCACGGGTAACTGTGGTGTCTGCTTGCGTGTGTGCTGGATTGTCTGTTGTTATGTGTGTGTGCGGCGACATGTTGCGGCGTTTTTTAGTGTTTCAGTCTGTGTGGTTTCAAAGCGGGTTGTGTGTGTGTGTGTGTGGTGTGTGTGTGTGTGTGTGTGTGTGTGTGTGTGCATGCATGTGTGTGTTATCCAGAGCTTTAAACGCCTGGAAGAGATCAAACAGAATTTCTCGTTCAGCGTTCCAAGGTGGTTAAGTCGGAATCCGTGCGTTTTGGGGTGCTGCGTCTCGATTCTGCCGACAAAGGCAAAAGCGCCCGTTTACTTAACGTACATTAGTGACGCCGCCACGCTCCGTTCCTGCTTTAACTCCTGCCATGTAACAGCGACAACTACTGGCTCCCAACGCACGCACACACTTACTGCCTCTTTCACACACACGCATGTTCTGCCTGACCTGATTACGACGGATGTCTTCATTAGGGAGAAATTAATTATCTGACATGTTTTTCACCTGCTTTTGCTCTTGGTGCTTTCATTGTTTTTCTCTTCCATGTCTGTGGTTTGTGTCTGTGTCTGTGGTCTGTTGTCTGTGTCTGTGTCTGTGTCGTGTCTGTGGTCTCTGTCTCTGGTCTCTGTCTCTGTCCTGTCTCTGTCTCTGTGTCTGTCTCTGTCTCTTCTCTGTCTCTGTCTCTGCCTGTCTGCTGTTCTGCCTGTCTGCTGTCTGCCTGTCTGCGTGTCTGCGTGTCTGCGTGTCTGCGTGTTCTGGTGTCTGTGTGTCTGTGTAATTTGGTTGAGGAACGGTTCTTGATGTCTGCTCAACACCGGAGTTCAGATCACTGCTGAGTGTCTGGAGTATAGCTCTATCAGAGCCTGGAGGACAGGACTAGAATAAACACACCACAAACACACACACACAACCACACAACACACAAACACACACACCCACACACACAACACACACACAACACACACACACACACCACACACACACAACACACACACACACAACACACACACACACACACCACACGTTTTGGTACGCCGGCTTAGTACAGATGGGTGATACTCTAAAGCAGAAGATGTCATAACGTAGCCTATGTGGAACGGGTACTGTAGACCAGACAGCGATAATTGGAAATCAATAATTGATGAAAATATCAGTGAATCAATGTTTCCTTCTCTGAAAGATGTATAAGCGGATGTTGATTTTGAAAGGGAAACCAATATGAGAGCATGTTGATGAATATTTCAGTTCGTATTTAATTGGTGGTAGGAATCATGGCTGAATGACAGCTTAAGGCTCTGATCAGATAAAGCTGATTTCTCGAGAGAGCGTAGCACTATCACAGCATTCTGGTCTTGGCTTTGCCTCTTCCGCGGTGTGTGGCGGACGTGCACCTTTTTCTTCAGATAGACTCCCATGTAGTTCTTATCCCAGACCTGATCAGTGGGAAGGTAACTCTCGCTCTGCTCCACTAGATTACTATTGGGACGCAGATGAGAATATGCTGCCTCTCCAGGGGGTGTTTCAGTATGCCTTTATACCTGTAGGACAGCTTAGTGTGTGCAGTGCAAGTATGGTTGTACTGTACATACTTCGCTCAGGTGTGTGTAGAGTATGGTCAAATTCGTGCTGTCTGAAAGATGTTGAGTATTGGAGAGTGACTTAGCCTGTGTGTGATCTTTAAAGCTTAGTTAAGGTTATTGTGGTGCTAAGTTATAGATGTTCACGCATGTATGATAGGAATCT
>NW_019942627.1:728037-734834 GCF_002910315.2 Salvelinus sp. IW2-2015
TCCGTCCCCTGTTCTCCCAGTCAGACAAACTCTGATGGTAGGGATGCTTTTGGCCCTGTCCCTTGTCTGCCTTCCCTTCCCTTTGTCCCTGTCCCTGTCCCTGCTCCTGCCCTGATATTATAATTTCAACATTTGGTAGGCTATATTATAATTTCTGACATTTGGTAGGTCATTTGTTTGTCAACTAGAGTTAGATACATGCAGCTTCTCTTCTGCCATAACTTGTTGCCCCAGAAGACTAAGTAGAGCTCTTCAGAATAATGTCTTAGATAGAATGAAGGCTTTAGTTATTCAGTTAACACTGGTAAAGTTGTCTGTTTCGTTTAGGGACAGGGGAGAAAACGTAATAACTCCAAAACAGTGGAAAGATTGGTCCTGTCATCAGTTTACCGGTTTTAAGTAAGTGAAAGCTGAGAAAACGATGAAACATGAAGACTTCAGTTGGTCTTCAGTGCATATTTTATGTGGTTGAAATACTGTCTGCTTGCATAACAGTGTCAAAGATAACACGTTACAGGTACATTCCATTTTTTTGAAAGAAATATATCATATTTATCGACTCATGTTCCCGAGACAAAATATACATTTGTAGTATAATTTTACTGCAAGAAATGCATAATTCAGTAGGAGTTAATATTATCTTACACTACATGTGAGAGGTTATAGGCCTAGAGTCAGTATCCATATTTTCATTTACTATTCCATTTAACCCATATGAATTTAAATGTGGAATATTCTGTTTATTCATAGGTACAGTGATATCAGGGATATCAAAGGTGCATGTAAACATCTTATCCCTAATAAGACTTTAAGCGGGATATGAGCTACTATTCAGAATACTGTGCACATTTTAACGTGGTCACTGTGACTTGGGCTTAGCAAGGTTATAGTGATGGAGAAAGGGAGCACCTTCAGAGCTTAAGGAGATCTAGGGACGTGAGTCTGAAGCAGGCCTCTACTCCTCAACACTGTCAGGTTTACACCGTTAATTGCACTCCACTCGCTTTTAATTAAATGACAAAAGACTTTTACAAGTAGAAATGGGATTAATTTTACATCTCACTCTGCAAGCTGTATAATGAGGATGGGTGTGAGATCTGAGTCCCTCGTTACCCTCCCTGTGTGTGTGTGTGTGTGTGTGTGTGTGTGTGTGTGTGTGTGTGTGGGTGTGTGTGGTGTGTGTGTGTGTGTGTGTGTTGGTGTGTGCGTGCGTGGCGTGGTGCGTGGCGTGCGTGCGTGCGTGCGTGCGTGCGTGCGGTGCGTGGCGTGGTCGCGTGCGTGCGTGCGTGCGTGCGTGCGTGCGTGCGTGTGTGTGTGTGTAGCGATAGAGACAGACGGTAGACCCTGGGGCTACGATTCCCTCTGAGAGACGAGTATCAGGGAGCGAGAGAGAGAAAAGAGAAAGAAGAGAGAGAGAGGGCAGAAGAGAAGGAAGAGAGGGGTATAGAGAGAGAGAGGGGGGAATAGAAAGGGAACAATGAGGGATTGAGAGAGGGAAGGAGAGAGAGATAAATGAGAGTGGAGAGATGAGGGATCGAGAGAGGGAGGAGAGAGAGATAAAATGAGAGTGGAGGAGATGAGGGATCGAGAGAGGGAAGGAGAGAGATAAAATGAGAGGGAGGAATGAGGGATCGAGAGAGGAAGGAGAGAGAGATAAATAGAGGAGGAGATGAGGAGAGAGATAAAATGAGAGTGGAGGAGATGAGGGAGAGAGAGATAAAATGAGAGTGGAGGAGATGAGGGAGAGAGAGAAAAATGAGAGTGGAGGAGATGAGGAGAGAGAGAAAATGGAGTGGGGGAGATGAGGGAGAGAGAGTAAAATGAGAGTGGAGAGATGAGGAGAGAGAGATAAAATGAGAGTGGAGAGATGAGGGAGAGAGATAAAATGAGAGTGGAGGAGATGAGGGAGAGAGAGAATAAAATGAGAGTGGAGGAGATGAGGGAGAGAGAGACAAATGAGAGTGGAGGAGATGAAGGGAGAGGAGAGATAAAATGAGAGTGGAGGGGATGAGGAGAGAGAGGATAAAATGAGAGTGGAGGAGATGAGGGAGAGAGGGATAGTCATTAGAGGGTCATGGCTACTTTCTGCAGAGCTCTACTCCCTCTCCACCAATCGAAAATGAGACACAATGACACGCTACACAATGACACGGTACACACACCGCACGATGGGTTAAACACACCACACACATCTATGTGAGAACAACACAAGATCATGAGCGGGGGAATAAGGGACAACAGCAGAGGGAACCTTCACATCTTTTCTTCACTAATCACTGTCATTACAGAGAGCAGCAGCACTCTGCTGTCTAAAGGACCTCGTCGCTCTGTTGCTGTATTGACCTACCAAGGTTTTAACTAATGACATTACTGGTACTCTAACTGGGTTACAATCCCTCTGTCTATTGCAGAACTGAATGAATCTGTATAACCAGTACAATGACATGGGTTTTTTCATCTGTCATATGGTCAGGAAGAAAGTCCTGGTTCAATTTAAGCCACAATAAATCCAATGTGAATTGCATTCTCCTGGTTAGCATTCCAGCTAGCATGTCTGTCACATGGCAAATGGGTTGTGATTGTTTATGCCGTTCTTCTTGTCTTCCACTCTCTCTCTCTCTCTCTCTCTCTGTGTGTGTGTGTGTGTGTGTGTGTGTTTGTGTGTGTGTGGTGTGTGTGTGTGTGTGTGTGTGTGTGTGTGTGTGTGTGTGTGGTGTGTGTGTGTGTGTGGTGTGTGTGTGTGTGTTGTGGTGTGTGTGTGTGTGTGGTGGTGGTGTGTGTGTGTGTGTGTGTGTGTGTGTGCGCGTGTACTGTCAGTCAGAGGAGAGCTAGTGAGTGGCAGGGTGGCTAAGTTCAGAGCGGCTGTCTGGTCGGTCTCTGTAGGGTTTATACTGAGAGCACAGAAAAGTGACAACGCCAGAGAGAGAGAGAGGGGGAGGGGGGTAGAGAGAGAGACAGATAGAGATGTAGGGAGAGAGAGACAGAGGGAGATGGAGGAATAGAGAGGGAGAGAGAGATGGAGGGATAGAGAGGGAGAGTCAGAGAGGATGGAGAGAGGGAGAGTCAGAGAGAGATGGCGAGATAGAGAGGGAGAAGGAAAGAGGGGTGGAGAGAGACAGAAGGAGTGAGAGCATTACTGTCAACACTGCCAACAGAGACCCAGGACTGACAGCACTTGTATCTGTATTTAATTATGAACCTCTCTTTTTGTGATGTGACACTGTCCATCAGAGGACAGCAATACTAGTAGACGATGCATGTTGTTTTGAAGTACCATGCCCAGTGTGTAAAATGACACTGTTAGTTTTGGCAACTTCTCTGCATTTCTGCGCTGTCAAAATGTCACCAAGGGAACATATAGGAGCAGAGGAGGAGCAGAGGAGGCCAGAGGAGGAGCAGAGGGGGACCAGATGAGGAGCAGAGAAGGAGCAGAGGAGGCCAGAGGATGATCAGAGGGAAGAGCCAGAGACCGTCAGGGAGGCGATGGAGAAGTTGGGGGAGAGAGAGAGGAGAGAGATGTTGGTCAAGTGTGTTCTGCTCAACATTCAACCTGAAGAGCCTGTCAGCAGTCTGGTGAAATCTGTGCCGGCTTCACGCATCTGGCCTCCAGTGCGCCTCCCCAGTCCGGTACGTCCTGTGCCAGCTCCCTGCACTCGTCCTGAAGTGCGTGTCACCAGTCCGGTGCCACCTGTGCCAGCTCCATGGCCGGACATTTCCTCGGCGCAGGTGCCCAGTCCGGGCGCGGCGTCCAACCCAGCTCCAAGGCCGGATCCGTGGTCGGGGTGGGGGCTACGACCCGCACCGGAGCCGCCACCGACACTAGTCACCCCCCTTACCATTTGGTTTCAGGTTTTGCGGCCGGAGTCCGCACCTTTGGGGGGGGTACTGTCACGCCCTGACCATAGAGAGCCCTCGGTTCTCTATGGTGTTTAGGTCAGGGCGTGACTAGGGGTGTGTTCTAGTCATTGATTTTCTACGTGGCTGGGTTGTATGGTTCCCAATTAGAGGCAGCTGGTAATCGTTGCCTCTAATTGGGGATCATATTTAGGAAGCCCTTTCTCCCACCTGCTTTGTGGGATATTGTTTGTGTATGTGCTTGTTGCACCACGTAAGTCACGTTTCATTGTTTGTTTTATTGTTTTGTTGGAAGTTTCACCGTGAAATAAAATGTGGAACTCAATTCACGCTGTGCCTTGGTCCGTCCATTCTAACAACCGTGACATGGGAGCTGAGGCGCCATAGAGAGGAGCTGCGTCACAATGACCTCTCCAATGGCTGCAGGATATAGACAGGATATAGACAGACACCAAATAAATCCTCCACATTCTCATTACCCTGTGAAAAGTAGAACACATACACAAGAGCAATATGTACTGTATTGATACAGCTAGGGCTTGAATCATATTGAAAACATTGAAAGAGATAATATAATGTGGACTGTGGCCATTGAAAACCACTCTCAAGCCTTGCTTAGTCTGGAAAAGTCACAATAAAGTGTTGAATCATGCCAGGCATCAGCATAAGGAGTATTGCATAACACTTCATTGCAGGTTTTTTCAAATGCTATCAAGCATCGGTCATTACTGAAGGCACTTTTTCAAAACTCTTCCACAGTCTGCATTACCGACATGCATCTTGGCCAAACAGTTAATCTCACCTCCAAAACTCACGCAAAATACCAAAATACTTCATCAACATCTATAGTATAACACTCATATTGTACAGTACTGTGAGGGTTCTGGTTATCATCAACATGTATAGTATAATATTCATACTGTACAGTACTGTGAGGATTCTAGTCCTCATCAACATGTATAGTATAATCACCTACTGTACAGTACTGTGAGGGTTCTGGTTATAATCAACATGTATAGTATAATCATTCATACTGTACAGTACTGTGAGGTTCTAGCTCATCAACATGTATAGTATAATCACTCATACTGTACGTACTGTGAGGGTTCTAGTTCATCAACATTATAGTATAATACTCATACTGTACAGTACTGTGAGGGTTCTAGTTTCATCATCATGTATAATATAATACTCACTGTACAGTACTGTGAGGGTTCTGGTTCTCATAACATGATAGTATAATCACTCATACTGTACAGTACTGTGAGGGTTTTGGTTTCATCAAAATGTATGTATAATCACCATACTGTACAGTACTGTGAGGGCTTGTTCTCATCAACATGTATAGTATAATCACTCATACTGTACAGTACTGTGAGGGTTCTAGTTCTCATCAACATGTTAAATATAATCACTCATACTGTACAGCATCTGTGGAGGTTCTAGTTCTCATCAACATGTATAGTTAACACTCATACTGTAAGTACTGTGAGGGTTCTGGTTCTCATCAACATGTATAGTATAATCATCATACTGTACAGTACTGTGAGGGTTCTAGTTCTCATCAACATGTATAGTATATCACTCATACTGTACAGTACTGTGAGGGTTCTAGTTCTCATCAACATGTATAATATAATCACTCATACTGTACAGACTGTGAGGGTTCTAGTTCTCATCAACATGTATAGTTTTACACTCATACTGTCAATACTGTGAGGGTTCTGGTTCTCATCAACATGTATAGTATAATCACTCATACTGTACAGTACTGTGAGGTTCTAGTTCTCATCAACATGTATAGTATAATCACTCATACTGTACAGTACTGTGAGGGTTCTAGTTCTCATCAACATGTATAGTATAATCACTCATACTGACAGTACTGTGAGGGTTCTAGTTCTCATCAACATGTAAATATAATCACTCATACTGATCAGTACTGTGAGGGTTCTAGTTCTCATCAACATGTTTAAATAATCACTCTACTGTACAGTACTGTGAGGGTTCTGGTTCTCATCAACATGTATAGTATAATCACTATACTGTACAGTACTGTGAGGTTCTAGTTCTCATACATGTATAGAATAATCACTCATACTGTACAGTACTGTGAGGGTTCTAGTTCTATAACATTTATAATAATCACTCATACTGTACAGTACTGTGAGGGTTCTAGTTCCCATACATGATAGTATAATCACTCATACTGTACAGTACTGTGAGGGTTTGGTTTCATCAACATGTATAGTATAATCACTCATCTGTACAGTACTGTGAGGGTTCTGGTTCTCATCAACATGTATAGTATAATCACTCATACTGTACAGTACTGTGAGGGTTCTAGTTCTCATCAACATGTATAGAATAATCACTCATACTGTACAGTACTGTGAGGGTTCTGGTCTCATCAACATGTATAGTATAATCACTCATACTGTACATTACTGTGAGGGTTCTAGTTTCTATAAACATGTATAGTATAATCACTCATACTGTACAGTACTGTGAGGGTTCTGGTTCTCATAACATGATAGTATAATCACTCATACTGTAGTACTGTGAGGGTTTTGGTTTCATCAACTGTATAGTATAATCACTCATACTGTACAGTACTGTGAGGGTTCGTACTCATCAACATGTATAGTATAATCACTCATACTGTACAGTACTGTGAGGGTTCTAGTTCTCATCAACATGTATAGATAATCACTCATACTGTACAGTACTGTGAGGGTTCTAGTTTCATCAACATGTATATGTAAATCACTCATACTGTACAGACTGTGAGGGTTCTAGTTCTCATCAACATGTATAGAATAATCACTCATACTGTACAGTACTGTGAGGGTTCTGTTTCATCAACATGTATAGTATACTACTCATACTGTACAGTACTGTGAGGGTTCTATTCTATAACATGTATAATATATCACTCATAC
>NW_019942627.1:734859-750260 GCF_002910315.2 Salvelinus sp. IW2-2015
GAGGGTCTGGTTCTCATCAACATGTTAGTAATATCCCTCATACTGTACAGTACTGTGAGGGTTCTAGTTCTCATCAACATGTATAGTATAATCACTCATACTGTCAGTACTGTGAGGGTTCTAGTTCTCATCAACATGTATAATATATCACTCATACTGTACAGACTGTGAGGGTTCTAGTTCTCATCAACATGTATAGTTTAATCACTCATACTGTACAGTACTGTGAGGGTTCTGGTTCTCATCAACATGTATAGTATAATCACTCATACTGTACAGTACTGTGAGGTTCTAGTTCTCATCAACATGTATAGTATAATCACTCATACTGTACAGTACTGTGAGGGTTCTAGTTCTCATCAACATGTATAGTATAATCACTCATACTGACAAGTACTGTGAGGGTTCTAGTTCTCATCAACATGTAGTATAATCACTCATACTGACAGTACTGTGAGGGTCTAGTTCTCATCAACATGTTAAAATAATCACTCTACTGTACAGTACTGTGAGGGTTCTGGTTCTCATCAACATGTATAGTATAATCACTATACTGTCCAGTACTGTGAGTTCTAGTTCTCATCAACATGTATAGAATAATCACTCATACTGTAAAGTACTGTGAGGGTTCTAGTTCTATAAACATGTATAATATAATCACTCATACTGTACAGTACTGTGAGGGTTCTGGTTCCCATAACATGAATAGTATAATCACTCATACTGTACAGTACTGTGAGGGTTTGGTTTCATCAACATGTATAGTATAATCACTCATCTGTACAGTACTGTGAGGGTTCTGTTCTCATCAACATGTATAGTATAATCACTCATACTGTACAGTACTGTGAGGGTTCTAGTTCTCATCAACATGTATAGAATATCACTCATACTGTACAGTACTGTGAGGGTTCTGGTTCTCATCAACATGTATAGTAATATCACTCATACTGTACTTACTGTGAGGGTTCTAGTTCTATAAACATGTATAATTAATCACTCATACTGTACAGTACTGTGAGGGTTCTGGTTCCCATAACATGATAGTATAATCACTCATACTGTAAGTACTGTGAGGGTTTTGGTTTCATCAACATGTATAGTATAATCACTCATACTGTACAGTACTGTGAGGGTTCTGGTCTCATCAACATGTATAGTATAATCACTCATACTGTACAGTACTGTGAGGGTTCTAGTTCTCATCAACATGTATAGATAATCACTCATACTGTACAGTACTGTGAGGGTTCTGGTTTCATCAACATGTATATTATAATCACTCATACTGTACAGACTGTGAGGGTTCTAGTTCTCATCAACATGTATGTAATAATCACTCATACTGTACAGTACTGTGAGGGTTCTGTTTCATCAACATGTATAGTATACTCTCATACTGTACAGTACTGTGAGGGTTCTATTCTATAAACATGTTAATATAATCACTCATACTGTACAGTACTGTGAGGGTTCTGGTTCTCATAAATGTAGTATAATCACTCATACTGTACAGTACTGTGAGGGTTTTGGTTTCATCAACATGATATATATAATCACCATACTGTACAGTACTGTGGGGTTCTGTTCTCATCAACATGTATAGTATAATCACTCATACTGTACAGTACTGTGAGGGTTCTAGTTCTCATCAACATGTATAATATAATCACTCATACTGTACAGCTCGTGAGGGTTCTAGTTCTCATCAACATGTATAGTTTAATCACTCATACTGTAAGTACTGTGAGGGTTCTGGTTCTCATCAACATGTATAGTATAATCACTCATACTGTACAGTACTGTGAGGGTTCTGTTTCATCAACATGTATAGTAATACACTCATACTGTACAGTACTTTGAGGGTTCTAGTTCTATAAACATGTATATATAATCACTCATACTGTACAGTACTGTGAGGGTTCTAGTTCTCTCAAAATGTATAGTATATCACTCATACTGTACAGTACTGTGAGGGTTCTAGTTCTCATCAAATGTATAGTATAATCACTATACTGTACAGTACTGTGAGGGTTCTAGTTCTCATCAACATGTATAATATAATCACTCATACTGTACAGTACTGTGGGGTTCTAGTTCTCATCAACATGTATAGTATAATCACTCATACTGTACAGTACTGTGATTTCGTTTCTCATCAACATGTATAGAATAATCACTCATACTGTACAGTACTGTGAGGGTTCTGGTTATCATCAACATGTATAGTATATCACTCATACTGTCAGTACTGTGAGGGTTCTAGTTCTTCTAACATGTATAATATAATCACTCATACTGTACAGTACTGTGAGGGTTCTGGTTCTCATAACATGATAGTATAATCACTCATACTGTACAGTACTGTGAGGGTTTTGGTTTCATCAACATGTATAGTATAATCACTCATACTGTACAGTACTGTGAGGTTCTTGTTCTCATCAACATGTATAGTATCACTCATACTGTACAGTCTGTGAGGGTTCTAGTTCTCATCAACATGTATAGTATAACACTCATACTGTACAGTATGTGAGGGTTCTAGTTCTCATCAACATGTATAGTATAATCACTCATACTGTACAGTACTGTGAGGGTTCTGGTTATCATCAACATATAGTATACACTCATACTGTACAGTACTTTGAGGGTTCTAGTTCTCATCAACATGTATAATATAATCACTCATACTGTACAGTACTGTGAGGGTTCAGTTCTCATCAAACTTCAACTTCTCATCTGCTACCTAGCCAGCTTCGCTACCTTCCGCTTCGCTCCTCAGGTAGTTCACATTTTCACATTCTCATTTCATTTCATTACAGTACAACGGTTTGATTTGTTTAATCTTAGCTAGTACTTAGCCGTCTTTGTATCAAAGATAATTGCGTAGCTAGCCAGCTATTCTTCGTTCTTTTAACGTAACTTTTAACGTAACGTAGTCAACACTGCTACCTAGCCAGCTAGCCACCGAACAGCAACACTGTAGTAACTATTACATTCAACGGAACGACTCGATTAGTGTAGTGTTAGCTAGCTACATAGTTGTCTTTGCTGTCTTTGTTCTAAGATAACTGCGTAGTTTAGACTAATTCGGTTAGCTAGCAGCTATTTTTCGTCCTTTTAACGTAACGTAACGTAGTCAACACTGCTCGCTAGCCAGCTAGCCACCGATAAGCAACACTGTAGAAACTATTACATTCAACGGATCAACGGAACGATTGATTAGTGTAGTGTTAGCTAGCTACATAGTTGTCTTTGCTGTCCTTGTATCTAAGACAATTGTGTAGTTTATACTAATTACGAGCCAGTTACGAGGTTACATAGCTAGCTACCGAGGTTACCTAGCCAGCGACACTCTCAAAACAAAGTCAACAACGCAGCCACTGCTAGCTAGCCCACTTCCGCAGTACTGTATCATTTAATAATTTTGGTCAATAAGATTTCTGCAACGCAAGCTTAACTTTCTGAACATTCGAGACGTGTAGTTCACGTGTCATTCCAATCTCTTTGCATTAGCGTAGCCTCTTCTGTAGCCTGTCAACTATGTGTCTGTCTATCCCTGTTCTCTCCTCTCTGCACAGACCATACAAACGCTTCACACCGCGTGGCCGCGGCCACCCTAACCTGGTGGTCCCAGCGCGCACCACCCACGTGGAGTCCCAGGTCTCCGGCAGCCTCTGGAACTGCCGATCTGCGGCAACAAGGCAGAGTTCATCTCAGCCTATGCTTCCCTCCAGTCCCTCGACTTCTTGGCACTGACGGAAACATGGATCACCACAGATAACACTGCTACTCCTACTGCTCTCTCCTCGTCTGCCCACGTGTTCTCGCACACCCCGAGAGCTTCTGGTCAGCGGGGTGGCGGCACCGGGATCCTCATCTCTCCCAAGTGGTCTTTCTCCCTTTTCTCCCTTACCCATCTGTCTATCGCTCCTTTGAATTCCATGCTGTCCAGTTACCAGCCCTTTCAAGCTTAACATCTTATCATTTATCGCCCTCCAGGTTCCTTGGAGAGTTCATCAATGAGCTTGATGCCCTGATAAGCTCCTTTCCTGAGGACGGCTCACCTCTCACAGTTCTGGGTGACTTTAACCTCCCCACGTCTACCTTTGACTCATTCCTCTCTGCTCCTTTCTTTCCACTCCTCTCCTCTTTTGACCTCACCCTCTCACCTTCCCCCCCTACTCACAAGGCAGGCAATACGCTCGACCTTCATCTTTACTAGATGCTGTTCTTCCACTAACCTCATTGCAACTCCCCTCCAAGTCTCCGACCACTACCTTGTATCTTTTCTCTCGCTCTCATCCATCACTTCCACACTGCCCCTACTACCGATGGTATCGCGCCGTCCCAACCTTCGCTCTCTCTCCCCCGCTACTCTCTCCTCTTCCATCCTATCATCTCTTCCTCTGCTCAAAACCTTCTCCAACCTATCTCCTGATTCTGCCTCCTCAACCCTCCTCTCCCTCCTTTCTGCATCCTTTGACTCTCTATGTCCCCTATCCTCCAGGCCGGCTCGGTCCTCCCCTCCTGCTCCGTGGCTCGACGACTCATTTGCGAGCTCCCAGAACAGGGCTCCGGGCAGCCGAGCGGAAATGGAGGAAAACTCGCCTCCCTGCGGACCTGGCATCCTTTCACTCCCTCCTCTCTACATTTTCCTCTTCTGTCTCTGCTGCTAAAGCCACTTTCTACACTCTAAATTCCAAGCATCTGCCTCTAACCCTAGGAAGCTCTTTGCCACCTTCTCCTCCCTCCTGAATCCTCCTCCCCTCCTCCCCCCTCCTCCCTCTCTGCAGATGACTTCGTCAACCATTTTGAAAAGAAGGTCGACGACAATCCGATCCTCGTTTGCTAAGTCAAACGACACCGCTGGTTCTGCTCACACTGCCCTACCCTGTGCTTGACCTCTTTCTCCCTCTCTCTCCAGATGAAATCTCGCGTTTGTGACGGCCGGCCGCCCAACAACCTGCCGCTTGACCCTATCCCCTCCTCTCTTCTCCGACCATTTCCGGAGACCTTCTCCCTTACTCCACCTCGCTCATCAACTCATCCTTGACCGCTGGCTACGTCCCTTCCGTCTTCAAAGAGAGCGAGAGTTGCACCCTGCTGAAAAAACCTACACTCGATCCCTCCGATGTCAACAACTACAGACCAGTATCCTTCTTTCTTTCTCTCCAAAACTCTCGAACGTGCCGTCCTTGGCCAGCTCTCCCGCTATCTCTCTCAGAATGACCTTCTTGATCCAAATCAGTCAGGTTTCAAGACTAGTCATTCAACTGAGACTGCTCTTCTCTGTATCACGGAGGGCTCCGCACTGCTAAAGCTAACTCTCTTCCTCTGCTCTCATCCTCCTAGACCTATCGTGCCTTCGATACTGTGAACCATCAGATCCTTCCTCTCACCCTCTCCGAGTTGGGCATCTCCGGCGCGGCCCACGCTTGGATTGCGTCCTACTGACAGGTCGCTCCTACAGGTGGCGTGGCGAGATCTGTCTCCTCACCACGTGCTCTCACCACTGGTGTCCCCCAGGGCTCTGTTCTAGCCTCTCCTATTCTCGCTATACCCCAAGTCACTTGGCTCTGTCATAACCTCACATGGTCTCTCCTATCATTGCTATGCAGACGACACACAATTAATCTTCTCCTTTCCCTTCTGATGACCAGGTGGCGAATCGCATCTCTGCATGTCTGGCAGACATATCAGTGTGGATGACGGACCACCACCTCAAGCTGAACCTCGGCAAGACGGAGCTGCTCTTCCTCCCGGGGAAGGACTGTCCGTTCCATGATCTCGCCATCACGGTTGACAACTCCATTGTGTCCTCCTCCCAGAGCGTAAGAACCTTGGCGTGATCCTGGACAACACCCTGTCGTCTCACTAACATCAAGGCGGTGGCCCGTTCCTGTAGGTTCATGCTCTACAACATCCGCAGAGTACGACCCTGCCTCACACAGGAAGCGGCGCAGGTCTAATCAGGCACTTGTCATCTCCCGTCTGGATTACTGCAACTCGCTGTTGGCTGGGCTCCCTGCCTGTGCCATTAAACCCCTAAAACTCATCCAGAACGCCGCAGCCCGCTTGGTGTTCAACCTTCCAAGTTCTCTCAGCGTCACCCCCTCCTCCGCTCTCTCCACTGGCTTCCAGTTGAAGCTCGCATCCGCTACAAGACCATGGTGCTTGCCTACGGAGCTGTGAGGGGAACGGCACCTCAGTACCTTCAGGCTCTGATCAGGCCCTACACCCAAACAAGGGCACTGCGTTCATCCACCTCTGGCCTGCTCGCCTCCCTACCACTGAGGAAGTACAGTTCCCGCTCAGCCCAGTCAAAACTGTTCGCTGCTCTGGCACCCCAATGGTGGATACAAACTCCCTCACGACGCCAGGACAGCGGAGTCAATCACCACTTCCGGAGACCCTGAAACCCACCTCTTCAAGGAATACCTAGGATAGGATAAAGTAATCCTTCTGACAACCCCCCCCCCTTAAAAGATTGAGCACTATTGTAAAGTGGTTGTTCCACTGGATGTCATAGGTGAATGCACCAATTTGTAAGTCGCTCTGGATAAGAGCGTCTGCTAAATGACTTAAATGTAATGTAAATGTAACATGTATAGTATAATCACTCATACTGTACAGTACTGTGAGGGTTCTAGTTCTCATCAACATGTATAATATAATCACTCATACTGTACAGTACTGTGAGGGTTCTGGTTCTCATCAACATGTATAGTATAATCCTCATACTGTACAGTACTGTGAGGGTTCTAGTTCTCATCAACATGTATAGTATAATCACTCATACTGTACAGTGACTGTGATGGGTTCTAGTTCTCATCAACATGTATACAATAATCACTCATACTGTACAGTACTGTGAGGGTTCTAGTTCTCATCAACATGTATAATATAATCACTCATACTGTACAGTACTGTGAGGGTTCTAGTTCTCATCAACATGTATAATTAATCACTCATACTGTACAGTACTGTGAAAGTTATAGTTCTCATCAACATGTATAGAATAATCACTCATACTGTACAGTACTTGTGAGGTTCTGGTTTATCATCAACATGTATAGTATAATCACTCATACTGTACAGTACTGTGAGGGTTCTAGTTCTCATCAACATGTATAGAATAATCACTCATACTGTACAGTACTGTGAGGGTTCTGGTTATCATCAACTGTATAGTATACTCCTCATACTGTACAGTCTGTGAGGGTTTCTAGTTCTTATAAACATGTATAATATAATCACTCACACTGTACAGTACTGTGAGGGTTTTGGTTATCATCAACATGTATTGTATAATCACGCATACTGTACAGTACTGTGAGGGTTCTTGTTTCATCAACATGTATAGTAATAATCACTCATACTGTACAGTACTGTGAGGGTTCTAGTTCTCATCAACATGTATAATTTATACTCATACTGTACAGCATCTGTGAGGGTTCTAGTTCTCATCAAACATGTATAGTATAATCCCTATACTGTACAGTACTGTGAGGGTTCTAGTTCTCATCAACATGTATAGTATAATCACTCATACTGTACAGAACTGTGAGGGTTCTAGTTTCTCATCAACATGTATAGTATAATCACCCATACTGTACAGTACTGTGAGGGTTCTAGGTATCATCAACATCTATAGTATAATACTCATACTGTACAGTACTGTGAGGGTTCTAGTTATCATCAACATGTATAATATAATAACTCACACTGTACAGTACTGTGAGGGTTCTGGTTCTCATTAACATGCATAGTATAATCACTCATACTGTACAGTACTGTGAGGGTTTTGGTTATCATCAACATGTATTGTATAATCACGCATACTGTACAGTACTGTGAGGGTTCTTGTTCTCATCAACATGTATAGTATAATCACTCATACTGTACAGTACTGTGAGGGTTCTAGTTCTCATCAACATGTATAATATAATCACTCATACTGTACAGCATCTGTGAGGGTTCTAGTTCTCATCAACATGTATTAGTATATCACTCATACTGTACAGACTGTGAGGGGTCTAGTTCTCATCAACATGTATAGTATATCACTCATACTGTACAGACTGTGAGGGGTCTAGTTCTCATCAACATGTATAGTATAATCATCATACTGTACAGACTGTGAGGGTTCTAGTTCTCATCAACATGTATAATTAATCACACTCATACTGTACAGTACTGTGAGGGTTCTAGTTCTCATCAACATGTGTAGTATAACACTCATACTGTACAGTACTGTGAGGGTTCTAGTTCTCATCAACATGTATAATCACTCATACTGTAGAGTACTGTGAGGGTTCTAGTTATCATCAACATGTATAATATAATCACTCATACTGTACAGTACTGTGAGGGTTTTAGTTCTCATCAACATGTATTGTATAACACTCATACTGTACAGTACTGTGAGGGTTATAGTTATCATCAACATGTATAATATAATCACTAATACTGTGAGGGTTCGAGTTTTCCCTCTCTCCTGCATTTGGCCACAAGTTCTCATCAACATCAAGTCGATTATGCAGGTCATCCAGAAAAGAACCGAGCCTCTCTGTATTGTAGGGGCCAATGAGTGGTTTGTGTAACAGTAAATCATCATCGGACAGTGCTGCACACATTGTGATGTTAGCTCCTCTCTGGCCTGGGACATCCAGGGTTGCTCTCTGTCCAATCACATGTCTTCCCCTGTTTTTGCCAGGTTGAATCCAGCTTCATCCACAAAGATGAATGTATGTGCAGTTTGCCTGGCTTCCATCTGCATTACCCTCTAAAATACAGTAAATCCACAGTTTTACAGTACTTTACAATATGCATAGCTGTCTATGTACCCTGTTTGTTTATTGAACAGACATTTTACCTGGACATATTGATACGGGAGTTCTTTCACACATTCACCGTTTCTCTCAAAGGGTACAGCTGCTTCATCCTTATTTTATGTTTCTCTGGGACTCTGGCKTTTGTCGTTGTGCTGACCGTATTCACATTCCCTAAAGTGATTTTGTCTGTCTGCACTCTGTCCCGAATTTCTCGCAGTTTTATTGCATTACTGCCAATTACCATGGCAGAATATCTGAAAATATTCTGTCGAGATTTTCTTTATGTTTCAATCAGGTTACTGCAGAAATGCACAACGTTTGCCACCATTCTGTTTTGAATGTGTTTTTAACAGTTTTGGAAACAGTGTGTTAGCATTTGAAAGCATCTGCTGCAAATATATAGCTGAGCAGGTGGTGGAGTATGAATGAGAAAAGAGTCCATGGATTTCGGAGAATGTGGTCATTGAATGCATTTTGTGTGAAAGCAATGAAAAATGATTCACAGTTTGGTTCACATACACTTCTGTTTCGCTGACTGTGTGAAGAGTTTTAACAATGTGACTTCAGTTTTGACCAATGCATGTTAGCGATTGAAACAACTGTGAACATAAAGGTTCTCTGGCGTTGAGGAGTAATCACCTTTCTCCTCTCTTCCTGCTTTACTGATTCCCATCGTCCTGCTCCAGGATGTCCTCCAGGAAGAGGAGGAAGAGATAGAATGAGAGAGAGAGGAAGAAAAGAAAGTAATGTATGTGTTTCTGTGTGTTGTGTGTGTTGTGTGTGGGTGTGTGTGTAGTGGTGTTTGTGTGTAGTGTGGTGTGTGTGTTGTAGTGTGTGTGTTTGTGTTGTGTGTGTGTGTGTGTGTGTGTGTGTGTGTGTGTGTGTGTGTTGTGTGTGTGTGTGTGTGTGTTGTGTGTGTGTGTTGTGTGGTGTGTGTGTGTGTGTGTGTGTGTTGTATTGTGTAGTGTTTAAGAGACTGTCTGAAACCTTTGCTGGTACAACGTGTAACTGATCTTTCATTCTGCAGCCTCTGTGTTGGAGATAACTGGCTGAGTTGTCGAGTCCTAAACACGGCAAATATGCTCTGTCATACTTCCAGACCACACCTCATCTCTCTGTTACTCTCCATCTCTCTCTTTTTCTCTCTCCCCCTACTCTCTATCCTTCATTCCACACCAAGGACGTTGTGCCAGCCTGCGTTTCATTAACTATGCAGCAGCCGAGCCTGTCCCATTGTGTCACAGAAGAAACGAAAGAACAAGACGAAGGAGAAGAGTGGAGGAGAGGGGGGAAGAAGAAGGAGAGGAAGAGCAAAAGTAATTAAGGACATCAGAAAAGTTTCTGATGAAAAACCACAAGCTGATCAAGGAGATGAAGTTTGCTTCAAACAAAAGTATCTCTCCTCTCCCTCCCTCCCTCCCTCCCTCCCTCCCTCCCTCCCTCCCTCCCTCCATCCCCTCATCCTCCCCTGGGCCCTGATCATCTCTCTCTGCTCTGCCCTCTCTCCTTACCCCACCTCCCCCTGTCTTCATCCCTCCCCCTCTCTCCTCCCTTCCCCTCTCCTCCCCCTGAAGTTCCGTGGTAGCTCTCCCTCTCTTCCTGATGAAAGGAGGTGTAAATGAAGGAGTGCATGTTAATTTGGGCGGCCACTCCTGACGAGCTTTAATCAGAGTGGAATTCAGAAGAGGAGAGAGCGAGAAAGAGACAGAGAGAGAGAGCGAGAGAGAGAGAGAGAGAGAGAGAGAAGAGAGAGAGAGAGAGGACAGACAGACAGACAGACAGGACAGACAGACAGACAGACAGACAGACAGACAGACAGGGACAGACAGACAAGACAGAGAAACAGGAGAAAGACAGAGCAACAGAGAGAGAGACACAGACAGACAAAGAGACAGAGAGGGTCTACAGTATAGAGAAGGGAGAAGGGAAGGAGAGATATACTGTACAGTGGATATAATAAGTATTCACCCACCTTGTATTTTTCCACATTTTGATGCTTTACAAAGTGGGATTGAAATTAATTTAATTGGGATTTTGGGATTTTGTAATTAATTAACACAAAAAAACTCTATAATGTTAAAATGGAGGATAAATGCAAAAAAAAATATCTACCTTGACGTCTCTGAGAGCTTTGCACACCTGGATTGTGCAATATTTGCCCATTATTCTTTTCACAATTCTTCAAGCTCTGTCACGGTTTTGGAGATCATGGCTGGAGCAATTTCAAATCTTGCCATAGATTGTCAAGCAGGTTTAAGTCAAAACTGCAATTTGTCCCCTCCCAGTGTCTGGTGTAAAGCAGGTTCCTTCTAGGCCTTTTGTGTTGTGAACTCTATCCTATTTCTTTACGCATTTAAAAAAAACTTTTACCCCTTTTTCTCCCCAATTTCGTGGTATCTAATTGGTAGTTACAGTCTTTGTCTCATCGCTTGTAACTCCCGTACGGACTCGGGAGCCGTGCGTCCTCCGAAACACAAACCCAGTCAAGCCGCACTGCTTCTTGACACAATGTCCGCTTAACCCGGAAGCCAGCCGCACCAATGTGTCGGAGGAAACACAGTACACCTGGCGACCGTGTCAGCGTGCATTGCACCCAGCCTGCCACAGGAGTCACTAGAGCACGACAGGACAAGAACATCCCTGCCGGCCAAACCCTCCCCTAACCAGAGACGACGCTGGGCCAATTGTTCGCTTCCCCATAGATTCTCCCAGTCACGGCCGGCTGTGACAGAACCTGGTCTCGAACCAGGATCTCTAGTGGCACAGCTAGCACTGCAATGCAGAGCCTTAGACCACCGCGTCACTCGGGAAAGCCCTTATCCCCTTTCTTTTTACAGAGGGAAAACTCCCTATTCTTTGCCGATGTCAAGAATACCCAAACCATGGTGCAGCCAAATCCATGCTTGTTACTCAGTGAGTGTGCTTGTTGGATTTGACTCAAAACATAAGGCTTTGCATTTTTGTTGTTGCATTGCCTTGTTGCTTACAGTTTGAAGTCGGAAGTTTACATACACTTAGGTTGGGTTTCAACCACTCCTCAAATTTCTTGTTAAGAAACTATAGTTTTGGCAAGTCGGTTAGGACATCTTCTTGTTGCATGACACAAGTCATTTTTTCAACAATTGTTACAGACAGATTATTTCACTTATAATTCTCCGTATCACAATTCCAACCTTTTAAACAGCTTGGAAAATTCCAGAAAATGATGTCATGGCTTAGAAGCTTCTGATAGGCTAATTGACATAATTTGAGTCAATTGGAGGTGTATCTGTGGATGTATTTCAAGGCCTACCTTCAAACTCTTTGCTTGACATCATTGGAAAATCTAAAGAAATTAGCCAAGACCTCAGAAAATAAATGTTAGACCTCCACAAGTCTGGATCATCCTTGGAGCAATTTCCAAATGCCTGAAGGTACCACATTCATCTCTACAAACAGCAGTACGCAAGTATAAACACCATGGGACCACGCAGCCGTCATACCGCTCAGGAAGGAGACGCGTTCTGTCTCCTAGAGATGAACATACTTTGGTGCGAAAAGTGAAAATCAATCCCATAACAACAGCAAAGACCTTGTGAAGATGCTGGAGGAAACAGGTACAAATGATCTATATCCACTTAAAAATGAGTCCTATATTGACATAACCTGAAAGGCCGCTCAGCAAGGAAGAGCCACTGCTCCAAAACCGCCATAAAATAGCCAGACTACGCTTTGCAACTGCACATGTGGACAAAGATCGTACTTATTGGAGAAATGTCAAATGGTCTGATAAAAAGAAAATAGAACTGTTTGGCCATCATGACCATTGTTATGTTTTGGAGGAAAAAAGGGGGAGGCTTGCAAGCAGAAGAACAACATCCCAAACCGTGAAGCACGGGGGTGGCAGCATCATGTTGTTGGGGGCGCTTTGCTGCAGGAGGGACTGGTGCACTTCACAAAATAGATGGCATCATGAGTATAGAAAATTATGTGGATCTATTGAAGCAACGTCTCAAGACATCAGTCAGGAAGTTAAAGCTTTGGTCGTCCAAATGGGTCTTCAAAATGGACAATACCCCAACCGCTAGCATACTTCCAAAGTTGTGGCAAAATGGCTTAAAACTTCTTGTCAATATTTTTCCACTTTTGGAAAAAATCGTGCCCAAATTAAACTGCCTCGTCCTCTATTCTAGTGTCACGTTCCTGACCTATTTTTATGTTATTTGATTATTGTTAGTTGGTCAGGGCGTGAGTTGGGTGGGCATTGTATGTTGTGTGTGTTTTGGTTAGTCTATGGGTGTTGTATGTTATGGGATAGAGTTGTTAGGTTGTCTAGTTATGTCTATGTCTGCCTAGATGGGTCTCAATCAGAGACAGCTGTCATTCATTTGTCTCTGATTGGGAGCCATATTTTAGGTAGCCATAGGCAGTAGGCTTTTGGGTAGTTGTCTTGTTAACGTTTGTTGCTTGTCTGGGCACTTGGTTAGTTTACTTCACGATCATTTGTTGTTTTGTTTGTTTGTAATAGTGTTTTCGTTTTCATGTTCATCTTGTTCGTTTATTTAAAAGAAGATGGCTTATTTTTCCTCATGCTCGTTTTTGGTCCGTCTCTCCTCCACACGATCGTGACAGAACTACCCACCACAACAGGACCAAGCGGATTGAGGAAGGAAGGAAGGAACTAAAGCAATGGAGAGAAGAGGAATGGACTTTGGAGGAGATCCTGACGGCAAAGGACCCGGACTCAGCCAGGGGAATATCGCCGTCCCAAAGCGGAGCTGGAGGCAGCGAAAGCGGAGAGGCGGTTTATGAGGCAAAGGCAAGGCAGAGTGGCTGGAAGCCCGAAGGCTCACCCAAAAATTTCTTGGGGGGGGGGCTAAAGGGTGTGGTGGCGAAGCCGGGTTGGATACCTGAGCCAACTCCCCGGGCTTGCCGTGAGTGAGAGGGCGTCGTACTGGTCAGACACCGTGTTATGCGGTAAAGCGCACGGTGTCCCCAGTACGCGTGCTTAGCCCAGTGCGGGCTATTCCACCTTGCCGCACTGGGAGGGCTAGGTTGGGCATCGAGCCGGATGCCATGAAGCCGGCCCAACGGATTGGCCTCCAGTACGTCTTCTCGGGCCGGTGTACATGGCACCAGCCTTAACAGTGGTTGTCCCCGGTTTCGCGCTGCATAGCCAGTGCGGGCTATTTCCACCTCGCGCACTGGGCAGGGCGTACGGGGACCATCAACCTGGTTAAGGTGGGGAGGCTCGGGTGGGCCAAGAGCATGCGTGTCCTCCTTCCGGTCCGGTATATCCGGGCGCCACCTTCCCACCCCAGCTCAGTACCACCAGTGCCTACACCCGCACCAGGCTTCCAGTGCATCTCCGAAGCCCTGTTCCTCCTCCACCCCGCTCCCTATGTTGCGTGGTCTCCAGCCCAGTGCCTCCAGGTCCGGCACCACGCACCAAGGCCTCCGTGCGTCTCCCAAGCCCTTACGCACTGTTCCTTCTCCCCCGCACTCGCCCTGAGGTGCGTGCCTCAGAGCCCGGTACCTCAGTTCGTTACCACGCACCAGGCCTAGAGTGCGCCCGAGAGTCCAGTGTGCCCTGTTGTTGTTCCCCCGCACTAGCCTGAAGGTGCGGTCCTTAGCCCGGTACCTCCAGTTCCGGTACCACGCACCAGGCTACAGTGCGTCTCGAGCCGGCCACGAGTTTGCCGTCTGCCCAGCGGCGTCTGAACTGGCCCCGTCTGCCCAGCGGCGCCGGAACTGCCCGTCTGCCAGCGGCGCACTGAACTGCCCGTCTGCCCAGCGGCGCCTGAACTGCCCGTTCTGCCCAGCGGCGCGCTAACTGCCCGTATGCCCAGCGGCGTCTGAAAACTGCCCATCTGGCCCTAACGCCGTCTGAAACTGTCCGTCTGCATGAGGCCTTGCAAAAGCGCCCGTCTGCCATGAGCCTGCAAAGCCGCCCGTCTAGCCATTGAGGCCTACAGAAGCCGTCCGCCAGACAGGAGCCGCTAGAGCCGTCCGCCAGACAGGAGCCGCATAGAGCCGTCCGCCAGACAGGAGCGCGCTAGAGCCTTCCGCCAGGACCGGATCAGCCAGGAGCCTTCCGCCAGGACCGGATTCAGCGCCGAAGCCTTGCGACCGGTCACAGACTTCCGAGCATCAGCCAGAGCCGTAGCATACCAGCGAGAGGCCATGACCAGCCAGAGCCGTCAGCGAGCCATGACAGCCAGAGCCGTCAGCGAGCATGAACAGCCAGGAGCCGTCAGCGCAGCCATGGACCAGCCAGACCGGGCCAGGCATCAGCCAAGCCAGTGACGACAGCCAGAGCCGATCAGCCAGCCTGACCCAGCCAGAGCCGTCAGCCAAGCCGATGGCAGCCAGCGCAGCAGCCAGCCAGCCAGGCAGCGCACAGGATCCAAACCGCCAGGATCTCTGCCGTCCCTCAGCCCCGGAGCTTGCCGCTCCCTCAGCCCGGAGCTGCCTGTCCCGCAGCCCGGAAGTCCGTCCTCTCAGCCGGAGCTGCCGTCCTACACCCGGAGCTGCCGTCCTCATCCCAGGTTGTTGCCCCCTATATCCCGGTGTTGCATCTCTCTT